>NC_133485.1:8593808-8893808 GCF_025370935.1 Choristoneura fumiferana | reverse complement strand
TCTAAACTAACCACGGTTCTTAGTATTATCTATGGTTGACGACTCGAAAAAAGTGTCAAAAATTCGAAAATCGAAAATCGAAGTTCATATCGTTTTCCTGACGCTAATATTATTTAATACGAAAGTAAGAGGGACGGTATGATACGAACTTCGATTTTCGAATTTTGTAGTAGCCCCTGTATTGGCGGGTAGCCATATTTTATTCAGTTGTTTTCTTAGCGTCTTGCTTTTGCCAAAATAATTTAATTTTTTGCATTTTATCCTCGCAATGTGATGAAAATCATTCTGTGTATCACGGGCCGTAAGGCGGAGGGCTTTTAATAACCCGAGTTTGTAATCCCCTTCTTACGCCCCTTAATACACAATGTACTATTATTCGTAGTGTACAGTAGGTAGTGTCAAAATTTATGGAGTTAATTCCTAACCCAGAGAGAGTTAACGATTTCATTTTTCTAACCGTAGACCGTGCAACGACCCTCTCCCTTAGTGTCTCCCAACACCTGTCTACGCTGAATCGGCTTAAGCCGATAAAAAACGGTTTAGGTCCGCGCGATAAAAACGAAAAAGACGTCGATCGGCTCAGCCGACGTGCAACAACGTGTATCGACGGCGAATCGTCTACAATGCGCAGCCACTGGCAGAAGTAAGTGCCATTGAGTGGACATAAAGCGTTTTTTGATCGGCTAAAGCCGATTCCGTGTCTACAGATGTAGGGAGACCCTTACTTGTACCTGTATGTTGTGTCGGTTGACCACAAGCCTGCGTTGCAACTGACGTCTGACCATTTAGTCTGAAACTGAACACAATCAGAGCCCAACCGCATTTGGGAACAGCTTGAATACTTCATCAAGTGCAGCTATATCCGCGCAACAAATACATGCTACTGGAATGTAATAAACTATGATTTTACCACATCGTGTATGAAGTTACTTTGTAACAGATACATCGCTTCGACACTAGTGCATTTGCACGATATTGCAATAACTTGCTGTCGACGTAGTTTACATACAGATCTAAGACATAGAGCCTCTTAATCAGTGAGAAAGTATGTCATACTAAAATCATGCCACTTTTAGCAATTTGAGGTTTTAAGTTTGACAAAAACGTGAAAAAGTTAATAAATAAACCAGTTAGTTTACCTATACTAATCACTCTTACAGTAGGATTAATACCTACTTTTACTGTACAGAAAATCCCAATGCCCTTTGAAACATTATTATAGGTAGAGTCGTTCACGATGACGCGTGCCGTGGTTCTTATTACAATGTCATTAATTTTGACAAAATCACGCGTCTTCGTGGATGGCACTAGGCATTATGTAAGTACACAGTTGGGCGTTTTAAAAAAAAAAGCGTACCCTTTCTTCCTTGTGTTCCTTCCTTTTCTTGAAATTTTGGAAATAATATGGTTTTTCCTACTCAGAATCAAGAGCACAATCGATTCCGATCGTTTAAAAAAAAATCCTCATTTTTTCATACAAAATTGTATGAGTCAGTTTTGTCACGCCCATACTGAGTGTATGAAAAAAACGTCACAAAACTATCATTTTTTGGTTACATTTTTTTAATCTCGGAATCGATTGTGCTCTTGATTCTGAGTAGGAAAAAACATATTTTTTCCAAAATTAAAAAAAAGAAAGGATACACTTTTTTATTATACGCCCAGTTGCACAAAATTTGCATTACTTTACCATGGTTACTTACATCCACTTTATACTTTACATCCACAAAATAATAAGAAAAAAAACGGTCTTTATAATTTCAGCGAAACTTTCTCAAGCTGTCGCTTAAACACTGCCTCTCAGGTTTACTCACGGGTATTTAGTTCTCCTGCCCATGCCTCCCGCTCACACTCCGCTGCGGTTTGCCGTATATTACATTTCATTAGCAACATTGTTGCAAGGGCCTACTATCAGGGAATACTGACAGATCTTAGTATAAAATAAAATTAATTGAATTTATTTGTGTTTTAATTTCAACGTTAAGCCTGGAACACACTGGGTTTTTATGTATTTAGTAGGTAATTTTCAATAGCATAAATGTACAGTCGAGGATAGTGAATCACGTACCAGGGTGGAACCTTTCCATAACCAATTTCGCTATCATTACTTTGGCAAATGTATGGCATGTCAACGTGACATTATTAGTAGCACAACGGTTCCACCCGTACAGTCACCAGCACCAATATCTGACAACAAAGCGTGCATTAATATCTGATACGACTCTATGTCTTAAGTAGTTCTGCTATGCAGGTGACTGTACGTGATTCACTTGCCTCGACTGTACATACAATAGTCTCACAACGATGTATCTTTGTCGTAAAGACATAACTTTTTTCGAATAGAAGCTACGACCAATAATCGCCAAAATTTCAAAATGTGTATGAACAATGAATGGGCATGTGAGCATTTCCAGCAGGCGACACTAGTTTCGGTACAAACCCATGTCATGATATTTTCTCTTTTTTTTTTCTATTCCGTGTCGTGTGTTTCACACCTAAATAAAACAACTTGTCAGTTCAAAATTCCTACTAATATTATAAATGTGAAAGTAAATCTGTCTGTCTGTTACCTTTTCACGCTTCAACTGCTGAACCGATTTACATGAAATTCTGTATGGAGATAGTTGGAGTCTCGAAAAAGGACAACGGTTAAAGGTTAGGTTAGGTAAGGATAAAGGTTAAAGGTTTTTAATCCCGAAAAACTGCACAGTACCCGCGGAATAGCGATAAGCGGATTCTGCGTAGAAGGAGTCGTGGGCAACAGCTAGTCGTCGTATCGTATAATAACATTAATAACGTACCAAGTTTCCATTACTATCTCGTTTTGTTAGTTTGAGAATTGGTCGCAATTCACAGGCATACACTTAACGGGAGTATGCAGGTTAAGGTCGGTAGGCATAAACAAGCAGGAATGGCATTGTGGAAGTTACGCCCACTGCTGGGGACAGACCTACTCTTAGAATGAGAGGGCTTGGTCCTTAGTTCCCATGCGAGCCCACTGCGGATGGGAACTTCGCACTCACCACTGAATTGCTTCGCAGATTTCTACAGGTTTCCTCGCAACGTTTTCTTTCACTGTAAAGCTCGTGGTCAATTTCAATCTCAGAGGTTCAAACCAGAACCCAAGATCCTCTGTTTGCGAGTCTATAGGTCACCACTAGGCCACCACGGCTTTTAACTTGGTTTAATCTCTGGGAAAACGCGTGCTATCGGGTATTAGACCAAGTGAAGCTCGGTCGCTCTGTCGCTCACGTCCTGAGACTTAATAAGTGCCAGATTAATAGTATTTAAGTTGCAACTTGACTCTCACTGGTTTGCCTAAATTTTTTACGTGACGTCAGTGATGAGGAGCATTGCAAAGGCTGCGCACTTAAGCGAGTTGTTGCATCCAAAGCCTTAGCTAATTGAAGCTTCACTCAACTCTCCGGTTTTTTTTATTTGACCATTATCTTTGTTCCACTGGTGGGCAAAGGTCTCCTCCTCGGATTTCCAACATCGTGTCGGCAGCTAAGTCTAGCCGGTCGCTTCTATTTGCGTCTGGAGGCCGTATTGTCTAACGCGCTGTCGTTCGCGGTCGCATCCACTACTTCTTTCTACCCTCGTCTTATGTGTGTGTAGACAATAAGGCCTCAAGTCGTCCCGCCACCTTCGTCTTGATCTGTCTGTCTCTGGGTTGTCTAAAGAAAATGTTACTCCACAAACTGCAATGTTGTAAGCAACTCTTTTGCCCAAGGGGTGTCAAAATAGTACCTATTACAGTGCGTCCGTCTAGTCTGTCACAGAGTTGTATCTATTGAACCGTCATAGGCTAATAGCCCCTACAATAACAAATGTATAATAGAAATATAACAAAGCTAAAAAGTTAAGAGAAAACAAAAGTTTTTTTTTCCAAGCGTATATTTAACTTGCTAAAGTATGTGAGTTGTGAGTTCAAAATTTGCAAACCATATTTCGACCACTTCCTGGTGTCCGACTGAGCTGAAATTCGGCATACCTAATTGTATAAGGTCAGTGACTTAACAATCTGGTAGTGAAATTCTGGTGGTCCGGCCAGGATCATCTACGCAGGGCGGAAATCTCCTACGGTGTCAATGGCATCGATTTGAAACTTGATTTGGTACGGATATGTAGGTAGTTTAGTTGACAATGCATGCAAGTACAGTCAAAATTACCTGAAGGCAGAAAAAGCTAGTATTAAGTAGTATTAAAAATGAAATTACTTGAGCGTTGGTAAGGGAGTTTTCTGATGTGAGTCCAACTCGCTGTTGTTCGATATATATTTATTTAAAGATTATTAATTTTGTAGGGTATTATATAATTATGATTAAAAAGGTAACCTTAAGATAATCTTATTAATAATTTAATCGTGATTTTAATACATAAATCTTAAAAATAAATAGGTAGGTACAATGTAAAACATAAAAACTTCCTTATCTGTATCTGTCTGCTTACCTACAAAGTAAATTAATAACAAAACAATGGAAACGTTACAAAGCTAATATGTTGATTACGTCCCATTTTCTTTGCTCTTGACTATACATGAGTAATTGAGCATTCAGTTTTCGAGAGCGCAGACGACGGCTGCCAGCCAATGCAAATTGCACTGACCACACCCGGTGCATTGCATTCGCTTTAATTATTACCGAGAACGCTATGAGCTTGTGAAACTTTTTTTATACTGGTTTTTGAGATTTTTTGCTACTGTCCTTGTCATTTGTTATTCGTTAACAACACAACCTATTCATTTGCCATCTATCCCGTGTGAGCTTTAACTGTCAGAGGAAAGTCATTGAACTGTATTATTATGAATTTCAAAGCAATTTATAAGCATCCATAAGTGCATTTATGAGCCATAGACTTTTTCCCGGACTTATTATGTATATAATTGTATTCGTGTTTGTGGGCCTTTAATTGTCGAAAAAAGTACAGGAGTAGTAAAAAATATTTTGAATATCAAAAGCCAACGGTCGAAATCATTACCTTACCTACTTAAAAAGTTAGTCTACCTACTTAGAATAGTTTTATATTTTACTAGCTTTTGCCCGCGGCTTCGCCCGCGTGGTATTCGGTTATCGCGCGCTGTTCCCTCGGGAGCTGTGCATTTTTCCGGGATAAAAAGTAGCCTATGTCACTCTCGGGCCCATAAACTATCTCTATGCCAAAAATCACGTCGATCCGTCGCTCCGTTACGGAGTGAAAGACGGACAAACATACACAAACACACACACTTTCGCATTTGTAATATTAGTATAGTATGGATTATTATTAAAAATTGTTCTCTTAGTTCGAAGCAAGTAAATCTTTTATTAAATTAAAGCCCTCTAGTAATCTGCCTACTCATACTACCTATGCAAACTTGAAAAAAAGACGTGTTTGGACTTTAAACAGTTATTTTATAAGTTTATTTTGGATTTTATCGTCGCGTCCCATTATCAGAAACGTGAAAATGTCAAAGTATTATCCAATTTCGTTGTCATATTATTATGTAGGTATGAATTTTACTGTTTTTAAATGGCTGATAAGTTGCATCCATTACGTTGGCGTTAAGAACGCGTGAAAGATTTTATCTACCACTTTATATTGTAATCCGGCAAGAAGCAAGAACTGATAAAAAATTATATAAAAATGAGTAAGATCAATTTCGTGTTTTTAAATGTCGGGTACATAATTGTAATTTGTTATGTTTGTATTACAAATATATCTGAGTGCACCATCCGTAGCTTCAAGTGAGATCTTTGTAATTTATTTCGAGGCCTTAGATTTTGAGGTCGGGTGTATTGCGCGAATAAATGCATATAACTTTTGACAAAAACCTCCATGATGTAAACTTAGTCGCAATCAGCGTGGGACCGTTCCTGCTTGCTGTGTCATGGTTCCTAAACACCAGCAGTGTTCTCTCGTTGGAAAGAGACGCTGATTCGCTAAGTGAGATACCTATGTATCATCACTTGGCCCTTTGTTCCCCAATGGCGTCTCAATGCTTTTGCATCTCTATGATGGGCCTGTGTACTCTGGGTCCCCGTTAACCCAGGTTCTCAAAGCTAAAGTCACTAACATTTTAAACCGAAGTACGCTAAATCCGCGTGTTTAAGTGCCACAACACTATCTCCTGAAGCGAACAAAATGAAAGGTCGGCCTATTTAAATCGAAACTTTACGACTGTCTTTATCTACCCGTGCAGGCTTAATGTGTAAACATGCCGATTCAGCCGCGTAAATGGCGGACGAGGCTCGTTCACGGATTATCTAGCTTTTTATTGTTTGCTCCGGGATATTTTTATACGTTATTTTACGCGCTGCCTTTTCCAGATTACACGAATAAACTTTCTGAATCAGTTGAATCCTATTTGTTAACCCACACTATCATTGAAGCTTTGCTTTGAAACGTACCTATTGGAGCTTGGTTGGATATGTCAATTGTTATCTCTTTTTATATTTAACAATCATTGATAGAAAAATAATAACAAATTTTGACTTAGAGTCAAAATTATGGCTCACCCCCAAAATTTGCTGTGAAACCTTGAGTAGGTATGTGTAGATACGCTATTAAATATGTGTATTTCTATTTTGGAATTTTAACATGGGTCACAAATAACTGTGCAATAAATATTAACTTAAATAATGCACTATACCCTTACAAAATCGTGACTGCAATCTGCACTATATTCGTCCGTCATTCAGCACGCATCCAGTGCAGTGGCTGGCCATAAACCTCGCACTGGCAACACTATGGCCATTCGCATGCAGATGTGGCAACACCACGCCAACTCGCGCCAAAGGTGTTCAGTTTTCAGGGTTCTGTTGGATACGAAATTGGGAGAATGGTTAACGAACTTCTTAGAACACTAAGGTTAAATAACTAGTGGGGTAAATAAGTGTACCTATCTATTATCAATCCTGGAGCGAACTACTGGGTGCACCTTTGATAGGTTTTACTTTTTTTAATTTCTTATTCTGGCGATACTTATTGTATTTACATTTCGCACGAGTACAGAATTAGTCATTAAAAGCTCTAATTTAGTTATACGATGCGTTAGTTACCTACACAAGCTAGTTTTCGTTGTCGCCTCTGATTTGCTGTCAGTGGCCTGTATTTAAGGCAGTCAGTTTTGGCTGTACATATATTTTTAATTTTTGTCCTTGACTCTGTGGGACCCTGGGTGAGCGAGTCCAATTCACACTTGACTGTTTTTTAAACAATAGACAGAACCCAAATCTGCAGTAGGCTTGAATATTTAGATATAAACCCCTGGTCAGGTGTAGGCCTGTGCCAAAGACTTACGTGACTTTGTTAAATTTGCAGCTAGCATGTCAGTTTAAGTTTTCATTGCATGCGCACGTAGTGTTAAGCTTAGCAATGATTATAGGAAGAAAATAAACATTTACGCAACCAGGAATTTATGTAAAGTTACCATGCCGGCTCAGTCTTTGTAAGTCTGTTAAGTGGTAGCGCTAAACTGTGTCACGCATCTCTAAACATATTAAGAATAGGATGAACTAGCTTATGCCAGCAGCTTTAGTTTAAAAAATGAAAAACCAGCCAAGAGCGTGTCGAACACGCCCAAATTAGGGTTCCTTAGCCATTACGAAAAAATTAAATAATATTTTTCTAAGGATTTCGTATTTTATACGGAATCTTCCAAGTTTAGGTATATTTTATTTAGTTTAGCTATTTAAGAGTAAAACTACTAATAATTCTCAAGCTAACTTAGCCGTTATAGTTTTTCTTGAAAGTTTGATATACTTACTACCATCCTGATTTTTTTCAATTTTTTTCCACCCACCGGTTTAGATTTTAGAAGGGGGGGGGAGGGGGACGCTCGATTTTAATGAAAATTTGCACTTTAAAGTTAAATATTTCGCAAAAATCAAAAATCAAATTATAAAAAAAACAACAAAATAAAAAATTAAAACCAAAAAAAATTACAAAATTTGGATTTGAAATAAAAAATACAAAAAAAACTCCAAAAAACCAATCATAGTTTGATTGATTAGTAGCGACATCTGTTGTCTGGGTGAGCGGTTAGTTCCGAAAGAATGTGACGTCTCTATCTAATTAATTTTTATATTATAATTTCTATGCCAGCAATGTTGAAATGGAATTAAGCCCAAGATCACCTAATCTGATTTCTATACTATTTCGTATATAAATTTGATCTAATGAGAAATATTTAATGTTTAATCCTATTCAAGTGCTGATTCACCAGGACTGTTGTTCTCCGTGTAAAGCCTCGCATACCAGATCGTCATCTCGATGTTTGCGGTGATAACAGTGCCTACATTCCTTCGCGGTCGATTGCTTTAAAAACTAAAAATTCCTCCTTAAAAGTCAGATAAAAATTCCGAATATCTGTCAGTTTCACTGGCAGTTATCGGAAAAGGTGGACTTATTAGTCATGCCGACCGTCGGTCGCCCGCGCCCGGTGATATTGCAATTTGTTGCAATTATCTATAGTTTCTTAGTATTTATGGAAATGGAATGCGACGTTTTTTGAAGTCAAATTGTTACGCCGAAGGATTAAAGCTAATTGGGTTGAGTTACTGATTTTAATGAAGTAAAATTATCTGAAAATACGACGAATTTCTAGTCGTAGGACGTTAAATGTATTTTACCGCGAAATTTGCAGGATCTTTGATTATAACAATTATTCAATTTAATTAAAATTATACCAAGACATATAAATGTATTGAAATATGGTGGATATCATGTTACATAATATTATGGAAATGAATGTTAAACAAGTCTAGAAGGGATAGTAGGGGAGCCCACGATGCTAAATCGGGATTTACTCGAGCGTCATAGATACATATTGGGTTGCGAAGCTAAAAGAAAAAAATGACATATAATGTATACCTTTTCATCGGTGGGGGGAGCGGCTACAGATTTTCAAAAATGCAAAAAAAAACTGTTGCATGAACATACTCGAGCGCAGCAGATATTGATATCATCCATATCCTACGTATTTTAAAAAAATGTATGTATGTTAATCTGATTGTTTCCATGATGGGGGTGGTCGTACGTAAGGGTTAAAAATGAAAAAAAAAACGAGCTTGTCAGACTTTTAAAGGGGATGTTAAGTGAACCTAAAAAAAGCTCTTATATAATAATCTGACGATTTGGATGTGACGCTAACTCGCGGTCATTATTAGAATGTGCAAAAAAAATCGTCATTTTGAAATACTCAATAGCGCTTCAGATTAAAATATATGGTTCATCTTTGTGCGCTAGACGTGCTTTCTCATCATCTGACGATTATCTGGAGGGATTCGCCTAATCTGACAGTTATTTTTTTAAATCGTTGAACATAATTAATTGAAAATCTCAGGAAATAACATGCAAATAAAAAAGTGCATGTTTTTTTAAGTAGAATACTTGTATTTATAAGCTTGGGCTAGCCCGCTTGGGCTCCCCTACTAATATAATAGTTGCAGGATCGCTAAAGTGACTCTACTTTCTTAAAACATATTCATAATTGTTTCCTTTTCGTGTCATGTTTTGCTATGATTTAAGTAAAAAAAGGTATTTATAACCAAGTAGGAATTAAATGTATAAACATATTGTTTGGAAAAGAAATAAACTTTATACTTAGGTACTCATGTGAACACATTTGGTGTAGTATAACTCATTCAATTTACAAAAACCTTGCTTAGCTAGCGACGAATACCAACATAAAAGTTTTAATTTAAATTTCTCGACGTCCATCTTAGCCGGTATCAAAAGTGCAGATCGCCGACTCTCGTCATGCTGTCATTGTTTGGTCTGGGTTGCGAGTTGCCAAACCACATAACGACTTTTAACTTATGTGCATACATATTTATTTAAATTACACAATACAGTACAAATATTCTTTGTTGTACAATGAATTAACAAAATAAAACAAAGTTTGACAAACTGTATTTTTTATGAATGACGAAAAGTTTACAATACAATACAGTAACTCTATATTGAACACCAACACATACTAAGCAGTACAGAAAACAGAGGTATACAGAGATACCGCTTCAGAGCAATCTCTTCCTGGCAGGGTTTACTTTAGCGATATCTTCAAAACTTTAAACCTGTGTATACAAAAAGGGTTTCGTATATCTCTAAGTGACAGGAAAAAAGAGGAAATTCAAAGAAAAATCAGTTTTATCACTATATTGGTATTTGTTATTGTAATATGCATCAAAATAAATAAATAAATTCTTTATCAAAATTGAAAATGTCTGATCTTAATAGTGACGCGCGGTTTGGCCTCGCGCCGCCGCTATCTAAACTGCATCGACGCCTGCGCACCGCGCTGCACCGCTTCATTATTACCCGCTTTTAACAACTAACTGTCTTTATGGCCGTATTAAGTTTAAACTGCCCTTGGAATATGCAGGCGAAACGTTTTTGGATAACATGACTGACGTTTCCAAGTCTGAATCGTGAGAGTTGTATTCTGGAGATGCAACTGCAGGAAAACTTCAATGTGCGCCCGATTTGGCCCAATTAATCAACAATAAAATGTTTGTAGAAGACTTTTAAAGAATTTATAGTAAAGAACTTTGTGCGAATCCTGGATTTTTTACTAAGACTTCAATCGTTAGGATTAGGACCATTAAATTTGGCGCAAGTTTTTTTTTTATGTACCTAATACATATTCAATTTATTCAATTGCTTGGCCTTATGATTTACGCGTGCGACGCCGCGGGTTAAGACTAGTAAATTGTAATTATATATTTATTATTTTTTATACAAGACTGCTCTATCGTAGGCAGATGGGATAAGTTGATAACTATAGAAAGAGATGCAACTTAAAGGATAATAATTATGGCTATAGGCAATTAACGCTGTGTGACCGGAATTGCACTTTATTGTGTCGACAGTCGTCTCAAGAGTCGCTATTTATTTAAATGAGTATACGGAGAGAATATTCTGTACTTTGTGTTCTGTGCTAAAAACCATAATCGAAACAATCAATAATGACCTTATCTCAAAGAGAAGTGATTCACCTAAAAAACCCCCTTCAGTTTCAAAAGCCATTCAATCGGCTTATTGAATCAAACTGTTGATGTCACTGCATATCATTCTTAATCATTTATCGATTTGGTTTGGTCGGTCTTATGAACAAAAAAACCTTATGTGTAGATGACCTGTAATTCAGTTTGTACCTACATACATACTCGTATGCATGGCTCCTCTGTTATACAGGAAACGATAAGGAGATATATGCTGAAGAAATCATCTAGCTTAGGTATTATTTTTAATCCTTTTTTAGGGTTCCGTAGTAAACTAGGAACCCTTATAGTTTCTCCATGTCTGTCCGTCTGTCTGTCCACGGCTAAGCTCAGAGACCGTTAGTACTAGAAAGCTGTAATTTGACATGAATTATTTTTAAGGGTACCTCCCACGTACAGTCAACGTCATAAAAAAGTGATCACTTTTGTACCTTGTCACTTTCAACGTCATGTTTGAAAAGCCATACGAAATTGTCTAACGACTGAAAGCGACAAGGTACAGAAATGATCACTTATTTATGACGTTGACTGTACCACGTACACGTAAAGTGGGATGATTTTTTTTTTCACTACCACCCTATGTTGTGGGGTATCGTTGGATAGGTATTTGAAAATGAATTGGGGTTTGCAAAAAACATTTTTTGATAGGTACAGTGAATATTTTCGATGATATTCACTCCGAAAGTTCAAAAAAATGTCCCCCCCTCCCCCTCTAACTTTTGAGCCGCACGTCCAAAAAATATAAAAAAATCACGGAAGTTAAGCTAAAAAACTTTCTAGGATTTTTTTTTCAACTTAATCAGTTGAGCAGTTATAAGTTTTTTTTATTTATTTCTAAACTAAGATTGTAATTTAACCGCCACTGTTGCCCCCGACGGTTGTTCCCTTGTGTAGTTGAAATATATTAACTCCTTCTTCAGTTATCATCATCCCATAGGGGCCCGTTTTTAGCCTTTAAACTATAATAGTTAGTACCTATCTAACTAAAAAAGTATTTTAAGTCCGCCTATTGTGACGGTCGAGCCGGTGTGGCCCGACATGCTCTTGACCGGTTTTTACTTATAGGTACTACTGCTCTCTCAAACAATACATGAATTAGGTTTCCTGGTTTTCAAGAACACAAAATTTGTATACTTAAAGTTGTATGCCTTTAATTTGACTGTTTGGCAGAGTCCGAAATGCGTCCAATATCTCCAACTATCAAAGTAAAATTACCGAGTTCCTCATACAAACGGCGATAATGGTTTTTGGAATTTTTGATATTTTGTCACTTGACACTAAAACTAAGTTTTTACTAAATTTGACAAAATCAGCTAACGTTTAGAGGTAGGGAACCGTTATCACTTGTTGTATGAAAAGGCTTGTTTTCGGCTTACTTCACAATCCTCTTAATAGGGCGTACGTGTGACACACACTGAAGATGATACACGCGACCCATTCACAATCATTGTCGCCAACCGGTTGCTTCGCAAAAAATGGTCTAGCCGGCATTGAACAGCCCGTACAAGGAGTTGTTTTTATCAGTGCCGTTGGCCCCATAGACCACCGTAGGGAACCTGCGTTCTATTTAAAAAAAAAACATTCAACAAAATACTAAGAGCTGGCTTTATCACAGCAGAAGATCTGAACATGATATAAAGCATTTTTTACAACGTGTCTTCATCATTTAAGATTCTTGGCGATAAAGTGCCTGAAATTCGAATCTAGACTCACCTTAAAACGTTAAAATTGTAAACGCCATGTTATTTTCCTGGTCAGGCGATGCCATTTTTCCACTAAGTAAATTGTGAAAAGGTTCCACAGCGTGTCACAATTTAATTGCTTCGATGACATGGTAATAATGAATACAGATTTATTAGCACTCGAAAATAGGGAAACTTCGCTGGTTGCACTTATAAACTCACTCCAAAAAAAAACTGAAACATTTCAGAATAAAATTAATTTACTTGGCCAAAAGAAATACAGTACTTGCTTATCAAATAAGTAGGTTCTCTAGTTACGAAATTTGAGTAAAAAATTAGGATAACATTTAATGTTCCCGTTTCTGTGCCCACTTTAATTGTAATCAAAGCAGTAACGTTTTCCGCGCATGTTCCCAATTGCGCCGGAGTCAGATCTCGTAAGGCACCGGAAATCTGGACTTCCGCCCGTCTAGGCTGTTCACCTGGCTAGACAATGAACCGCTAATAACACATTGTCCGTCTGTCTGTCGTTATACTTAATGGATGCGTAGTTACCTGCCTTTTATGGTCTAGTGGTCCGATGGCTTTTTTGATAGCAAGTTGATGTCTGCCTTAGGATATGTCGGGAAAATTAACGAAGTACACTACTCGTAAGAGTTTATCAATCAACGACTTTATCAAAACGCACTATAATATAGGTAAAAAAACTTAAGAAGATGACCTGTTGTATCTAGTAGTAACGTATCTGTAAAAATAAGTCGACGTATCATATTCGAAAAATGACTTAAGTCCCACAGCGATTCTGTGCGCTACTAACATACAAAAGGTCATTCTTACATTTTTTATCTATACAAGATTCGAATGAGTCGATAGATTTTACGAGTAATAACTTTCAAGCGCCGTAATGTATACTTTAAAATCCTGCAAACCTAGAGGCCGATTTTTTAAATCATATTTGAAAATAACAAAAAATAGCGTAAGCTTGTGTAGTGCAAGAACTTTTTTGTTGTTACAGGTTCCCCTGGTCGGTAACGAAGGTAAGCTAGGTCTGGGCACAACCGGGGCTGTGGCGGCTCCTCCTTTGGTGCCCACTATCCGTCCAAAGAACTCCCTTGGCCCTTCCACGATGAGGTTAGCAGCCAAGACGAAAATGCTTCAGCCTCCCGCCAAAGCATTCCAGGACCCTTTGAACGATGATTCTGAATGAATCCTTAGTTTTAGACAAAATGTAAAAAAACATCTGTAAAATATTGACTAGCCTATTCATAGGCTATCTTTTTATCTTCATAAAAATACCTGAAGGACACCTGAGGTATTTAAAATCAAATCGAATGATTTTTGAATCATTAAGATTGAAATATACATTTATAAATTGATTATTTTTACCCGACTGCCCGAAGGAGGGTTATGTTTTTCGAGCGTATGTATGTCCATTTTTTTGGTCCTCGCTGTAGCCTAAACGGCTGGACCGATTTTAACATATGAGGTATCATTGGATTCGTTATAACTGTCGGAGTGACATAGGCATAATATTTAAATATGGCGTCTGCGAAAAAAAATATGGCGGAGGAATGAAAAAAATATATTTTGTATTGTAAGAATATGGGTATCAAATGAAAGCTTATAATTAGCCCATTCTAAATATAGATGGGTTATAATACTTTTAATCTACCGTTTTCACTTAAATATCAAAAAAGTGCAAAATAAAACATTAAATTAAAAAAAATTAAAAACCCGGCTGCCAAAACTAAAAGGAAGAAAATAAGCCTAGTGGTCTAGAACTCTGTTAAGTAGCTAATTTAAAGTTCAACAGTCGGGACCCATTTAAATCGTGACGCTCAAAAACTCTTAGTAATGGGTTGAACTGTTGAACTTTAAATTAGCCACTTAACTGAGTTCTAGACCAATAGGCTTATTTTCTTCCTTTTAGTTCTGGCAGCCGGGTTTTTTTATTTTATTTTATTAATGTTACATTCACTGAAATGTACTCAAAATTGTATTATGTTTTATTTAAGTAAGCGGGTACTTAACTTGTCTTTCTGGATTATTTGTAAATATTTTTACCTAGTGCTAAATTGTAATATTATATTTAGAATATATTTTTAAGTTTGTAAAGTTAGGTTAATTCGCCAAATACCATTACGTTACTATTTAATATACAGTATTTATAAGACGTCATGAGTTTATTTTAACATTCTCTAACGTTGTTAAGTCCTTATCTTTACTACTATTACATTACAAAAGCAAAAGTAAATCTCCGTCTGTGATCTCTTCACACTTAAACCGCTGAACCGTTTATAAAATTTGGTATGGAAATAGTTGAGATTTCGGGAAATACTTTTTATCCCAGAAAATTGCAAATGAATTCTTCGCAGACGGTATCGCGGGCAAGTGCTAGTCCATCATGGATCCAGAGGGGGTCATGGACTCTGGGGCTGGGTCTAAGACAACAAGATTTAGTCACCACTAGAATTTGATTACCTATGTGACCCCCCTGGCTGTAAAGCTGGATCCGCCCTTGTTAAATCTGACAATAATTTTGTAGGAAAAATTTTAGTTGTATGTTTCCTCCCTTCCCCACTCTTAATTCATCCCATCCCACTTACATTGTAAGTGCGAAAGTTTGTAAGTCTGTTTGTTTGTTTGTTACCTCGCCACGTCTAAACCGCTGAACAGATTTAGATGAAATTCGGTATACAGATAGTTTGAAGGGAAGGACATAGGATAGTTTTTATCCTGGAAAATTGCATAGTTCCCGCGGGATAGCGATAAACTTATTCTACGCAGACTCACCATAGACCCCTATTCATAGATCTTCAAAAATAGTTTTGTTATCGTTGATTCGACTTCCACCTAACCGATGTTTACCGACGATTCTCGAAGCACCGCTTGTAAAAAGCCGTGCAGTTAATTGAGGAAGGACAAGATTAAGCAGCTAATAATTAATCTAAGCCGGCTGGGATCCGAGTAAATGATACTTCAATTGGTCTCCATTACGGTTTCTAGAAACTGCAAATGCTAGGGGTGCGCTGGCGCAGGGCCGGTCACTCAGCCGCTCTGTCATTTTGCTGTCAATAAAAAGTTACGACTGGGTAATTTAACCGAAAGCCTCCAATATCCCTCTATTCTTCTATGCCCTAAAAGAAAGAAAGAAAATAAAAGATTAGCGCCTTACGCAAAACCGGCAGATTGTTGATTTGGGACCATTTGGTGACATGCGCATTTTCATCCCGTGTTGGCACGAATAAATAAATAAATATATATCACGGGGACAACACACATCAATTGTCCTAGTCCCAAAGTAAGCTTAGCAAAGCTTGTGTTATGGGTACTAAGCAACGGATAAATATAATTATATAGATAGATACTCGTACATACTTAAATACATATTAAACACCCAAGACCCGAGAACAAACATTCGTATTTTTCATACAAATATCTGCCCCGACACGGGAATCGAACCCGGGACCACAAGCTTCGTAGTCAGGTTCTCTAACCACTAGGCCATCTGTTAAATGTTATCTTTCTTTCTATCCCTAACTAACTTAGGTATCAATTTCATCAATGTTCATTTCAGTTATACCGCGAGAAAGGGGCGGCCGAAGTCTGAAGTCAAATCCAATCCGTAAAGGCGGGTTTTCTACTGTACCTAGTAGAAAATAGTTACAAAACTATTGACAGCTGTAACTTATACAATTAGTTCGTAGGATTTCCGTCAGTTATACATTTACCTATTCAATCGTTTTAGTGCCTACCTGTATCCACGAAAAATCTACAAGTAATTGCGAATAATAGCGAATATTAATTTAATTAACTAATTATTTAAATTTAAAATAATAGCCCATACAATTACCCGATCGGATATGGAGTAGCACTTGGTATCGTGTATGCAACATTCGTAGAAACATTGCCGGTAAAAAACATGCAAATACTGGCGCGTTTCACTGTAACCTATACTTAGGCTTCTTGTGCTAAGCCAGCTGTCATTAAACGAATGGAAATCGCTTTTACGCAATCAGTTGGACTGATTATTGTGGCCGTGGGAAGATTAATATGCGATCATTTTCTGTTTACAATTTACTTACTGAACTGTTTTTTTTATGCATAGTCTTACGATGTACCTACTGATGTTTTTGCGATTAAGGTACCTATACAAGTTAAATATACAATCTAGAGCATACAGCAAAGGTGTGCAAATATAAAAATTCAAGCGACTTTAATTTGCAATCGACGCTGATACTTTTGACTGACTATTCGAGAATCATGTCTCATATTTGATTTGGGATGCTAATTGCTGTGGTGATCATACTATCCATTCTTAGTGTAAACTTTCTTGCTGACTGTACTTACACAGGTAGTCATCCAAGCTATCTGCATATTTGTGCCAAATTTTAAGTCAATCCGATCATTAGAAGTGGGTAAAACTCGACTTGCAAAATTTAAGACAACTGATGTGCTATTGCTATTACATACCTATGTAAGAATATTGCAAGTTCAAAAACTTGTGAAGAATTATTTAAGTAAGTAGGTATTGAGAAACAAAACTCTTGTAGGTATTATAATAGCGTGTGCTGAAAGCTAGCGGTTTACTCTATCGTCTGGCGATAGCGTGCACAATCGACTATAGGCTTAGTGAGTAGGTACATAAGTACTTCCAAGAACATGCACTTTCCTGCCACAGCCTTGTCATTAGCAGCGGAAACGCCATTTTGATACTAGCCTGTAGCCACACCACAGCCTTTATTGTAAACATCTATACATTTAGTTGCGGTACTAACAATAGGTACCTACAATTCTGGAGCCAAGCGGTCTCGTATTGGAAATGTTGCCAGGCTGATAACTGGATGTTTTCAAAACGTGTAAGTAGGTATCTGTTTATGCATGTGTGGAACAAGTGGCGTGACGCCGTGATAACTCGATTCCCAAATTGTAGTCTAAATTTTTCAGTGGCATGTGAAGCGTGGCGCCTGAAGATTTATAGGTACCTAACTCAAAGTTTTCGTCACATTCCGGGTAACCTAACAAAAATATTCACTCCACGCCACTGGAGACTGCGCAGAGTTGAAGAATGAAAAGCTTGATCATTTTCATCAACAATGAAAATTTAACGTCCGGATAGTTCAGATTTTAGATAGATGTCGATGGATTTTAGAGAACCTGAATACGAAACTTGAGGAGCCGAGTTCGATCTCGTTCGGGACAGAAATTCTGCATGAATAACAAAAAATTTAACCGACTACAAAAAACCATGAAAATAATTTTCTATGAAATACCAGTCTGAAGTCGGTGCCTTAGCACGAGCCAGCAGGGAGTGGACCTATAGTCGCGTACCTAACCTACATTCTGTACATATATTGGGCTTCAATGACTCCTTACTGGCTCGTGCTAAGGCACCGACTTCAGACTGGTAGAAAATTATTTTCATGGTTTTTTGTAGTTGTTGAAATTTTTGTTATAAAGTTTTTTTCACGCTTTTTAGTGTAATTAATCTAAGATACTTACAATAGTTTAATGTCAACAACTGCTCGTCACCTTTTACGAAAGATTGCTTTTTTCGATGCTGAGACGTTCATTATTGAGGAGTCCTGGTGCTTCACCACCCATTCCATTTCACAATATGCAGTACGACGCGCGTAATTGCTTAGCAACTGTGTAAAAGTAATTGAAATTCAACCCGTGATGTAATTGTTATTGAATATTAGCTCCGTTGGTCAAATGCGGTCTTCATCATCAGTTTCACTGCAAATGATTATTTTCAAAAGCAAATGCACGAGTTACTACTAAATATATCCAACTTATACCATAGGTGTCACTACAATATTTGCAGAGTTCCTTCGATTTCCTTAGAATCATTCATCAGATGAGATCACACTTTAATGAGTCGATGTTCGTAATTCTAGTACCTACCGCCCGTCCGTGCGACAGAATACAATGTTTTTCATCACATTTGCCAGTAAAATAGTATCTATTTTTTTTTAATTGAATATTTAAAAAATTGTAATATTTTTACAAAACTTGCCGATACCGCTGGCTGCGATATTTGTAAAAATAATACAAATGTTAGTTCTCAAGTCTTGGTCGTTAAATATGTATTTATATTTATAAGTATGCTTATCTGTTGCCTAGTTTGGCACTAGGTCAATTGGTGCCAAATAGTCCTATGATATTTGTTTATTTTAACTCTGTGCCCCTAAGCTTGTACTGATGATAGACAGGGCTATTGTACGGCTTACGCATTTATAATTGTAACACATGTAAGTAATGTGAAAGGTCAGAGTGACCTCGCGGCGGCAGGTGGCGCCCGGGCATTAGCTATGCGCCGGCGGCGAGCGGCCGTCTGCCCCGCTTCCTGTAACCTGCACCCACCAACCCACCACCCTTCGCATTAACAGGGAACGCTTAATGGAATGTTTTTACACTAGCAAGTGAAGGTGTGTTGCTACGCGTTAGTGATGCGTCTTATTTTGTAAAGAGACTAATCTATAACGGGTAAGAGTGCTTCATGTTTGTCCTTTTCAGATTGATCCTGGTAATCCTCTCGTGGCATGGTAAGTAATGTAGGTAATTATCAGCAATAATTACGATAACTGTAACTATACCTTAAAATTTTGGCACTGAATACAACCTGGTAGAATAGAATAGCGCAGTGTTTTAAAACATATGAAAATGTGGAAATTATGCCAGTTTAACGACTTAGTTTTTGATTCAAAATTCTTTTGACTTTACTTACCTACAATAACCTAAAATGTTAGTAATAAAAGTCGAAAATTAGTACATAAATAAATTCAATTAAATCTAAAATAAAAACAAGTTTAGTAGTCTAAAACTCTGTCAAGTAACTTATACCCGTAGTTATTGAATTATAAGTTACCTACCATAAGTCGGGAGTACCTACCTATTTAATGGGTCCCGACTTATGTTACATGTTATGTTAAACTTTAAGTTAAGTACTAAATGCTAGCTAATCCTAAAAACTAGGATGCAATGCAGTACCCAAATGGTATGGACGGTACCTACACCAATTAAACTCAAAGTTATTTGTAATCGAATGAAAGCAGACGAGCTAATGCAAAAATAATAGAGCGTCTGCCACCACACATGTTTTTAGCTTGATCCTACTTTTCTGAATCATAACGACCACTTCAATGAAAGCGTCTGCGCATTATAATAATAAAAAGTTTACAGCTTCAGAAATAACTGGCCCGCCTAAACAGTCTACCAGCGGAGCAGACACTAACCAGGTGCTGGGCGCGACCTCTGCTGCCTCGAACGTTATGCAGCTACCTATATGAAGAAAATGAAGTAAACAACTCTCCAGCATTACTTATTCTGTGTCTCCAGTTAACTCAGATTTCGAAAAGCTTTAATAAAGACAGTCAGCTGCAGCAGTTCTAGTAAGCAGAAAGGAAAGACTATCCAATGTAAGACAAATACAAGTAGGTACTTACCTCGAAGTTAATACCTATTGACTTTGGATAAAAAAATTGATTTCTCACACCTGACCTATTTATTGCAGAATACTTAAAAATCAATAGATTCTTCATTAATTACCTCTATGTGAATTTATATTTCATGGCATATCCTTTGAACTCTTACTCCCAATTCAGTTACAGTCTCGAGAACATCATAGATACTGCACATGTGTCGGCTTCTATGTTTCCAGACAACAATCGCCGATTCCCGCCGATGGCCCACGTTTCGGTGATCGTAAAACGCGGTGCAACAGGTGCCAAGGTCGCGAGTCGCGGGCAGACGGCGTAACGCGTCCCCGAGGCGTATCCTTCGTAACCTTCAATGTGCCTACAGCTGTACGACTCGACTGTACAACTGTTACAAGTCCGTCTGGATTGTAATATACTGCAGCGTGCAATGTTAGCCAATTAACTGCTTAGGGTCGTCCTTACGCACCTACACCAAATAGGCTCTTAAATCCATAGTCAAGCTTTAAAAAAACCGACTCCAAAAAAATAAAAAAAAATGGAACCAACTACAAAACCCTTGAAAATATTTTTCTAGGTACGAACTAGCTCGAAGTCGGTGCCTCAGCACGAGCCAGCAGGAGTGGGACAAAAGTCATCTACCTCTTTTACATACTATGGGTTTCAATCCCTCCTGCTGGGTCATGCTGAGTCACCGACTTCGAGCTAGTACGTACCTAGAAAAATATTTTCAAGGGTTTTGTAGTCGGTTCCATTTTTTTTATTTTTTTGGAGTCGGTTTTACTTTTTGTTAAAAATATTCTTTATTTCTCACTTTTTAGAGATTTGTAGCCAAAGTACATCTACAATCGTTTATAGACGAGCGAGCATTACTTAGCTTTGATGAGTTCCATTGGTCATCACGGTCTTCTTCATCAGGTCCAGGTTACAAAATGATACTTTCTGAATGTAAATGCTCATCTTAATGCTAAAAATGCCAAAATCGTCATAGGTGTACCTATAAAATTTGAGGTTTGCCCTCGATTTCCCTAGGATCCCATCATCAGATCTTGACTTGGGGACAATGGGACCACCTCAGAAAAATACCCTTTCGATTAAAAAAATAATTTTGAAAATCGGTCCACAATTGACTGAGTAATCGGTGAACATACATAAAAAAAATAAAAAAATACAAACATTGGAACATAGAACCTCCTCCTTTTTTGAAGTCGGTTAATTAGGAGTTGATTTGCCGCTCCAAAATGCCAAGTGCGACCCTTTTTCGCTTAATTACATTTGTATTTGAATTTGACATGGATTGTTGCATGCTCTCCACACCGCTACTTTAAATACGGAATCGCAGTGACGTACCGTAAACGTCAGCGGGGCTACTTCAAAATTCGAAAATCGAAGTTAGTGTCGTTCCGTCCCTCTGACGTTTATAGTTTATACCTACTATTTAATACGAGGGTAAGGGGGACGGTACGATACGAACTTCGATTTTCGAATTTCGTAGGCACCGTTTACGTATTTCAAGCAGCAGTGTGGAAAGCATGCAAAAAAACGGTGCGCATACGATGCGTCACTGCGATTCGATTCCGTACCGTCACTGTTTTATAAGCAGCGGTATGGCCGCTCCTTAATTAAGAGCGTTTATACCTGCTGAGCTGGCAACGTTGCATTTTTGTTAGTTTTTCTTGATTATTCCATAAAAATTAACTGAAAATTAATTTTCTCAAAAGTGACCGTAAAAGTTGACATTAGCTCGACAATAATGAATTAGCGCTCCTGCAATCAGTCACATTTTTTTTTAAAGTTAAAAAGGCCATGGAAATGTTGGCACAAGTCGTATACAGCCAAGTCTAATGGCCGGTATCAGATATTTTGTTGGAACTCCGGACTTTTTCTATTGGGTCTGAAATAGCTTGTGGTGTTTTCGGTGGAAAAATACACCTGCAGTTTATTTTTAATGAAAAAAGGCGGGAAAGCATAAGAAAAATATTGGAATAAAATTAAATTTTACAATATATTTTGAGAAAAAGTTTATTCTATTTCAGAATTATTCACCATTTTTGAGAAAAGCTTTATATTAGTCTCGGCTGGAATAGCAATTGCTGGCTTCGTATTAGTTAAACGGACTCGCAAGCTCGTCCGTTTAATACTCATACTCAGCCAGCAATTGCCTACTTCCAGGCCACAACCATAATCTACTAATAGTTTTCTGATAGAACACTTCTTAATATATAAGTTAATGTGTCTACTTCAATAATTATTCGTTATAGACTTTTATTTAAAAACCGGCCATAAACATTAATTCGTTTTTAAGGAATATAACAGTCAGCAGGAATAAACGCTCTTATTATAGTACTGTTGTATGTATCATGAGTGCAAGATAGGTACGCCACCGACAAGAGTTAAAGAAGGAAGTGTATGTAAGACAATCTATTAATTTGTTTCATTGTTTTATTTTTTGTGTTGTATTTAGTAGGTGCTTATATCGAATCGTTAAAAGAAAATCTGGCAGCCATTATCAAATGTGGTTTGGCATTTGTTTCTCGAACATGATATCTGGGCACTGTTTGGGTAACTGGCGTTGCTGGGCCATCGGAGCCTAGACGGCCGCTTGTCTAGTCTAGACAGGCCATTCCGAGATCACGTTTCGAACGGTCGAGCATGCTAAGTGCACGTCTAGCCGTAGTTACAAGGAAGTGGAGGTGTCAGTTGGGGCCCACAATTTTCTAAATACCCAATATTCGAGTAGGTATCTGATTGGTAGAACCAACCAAACGTATTTTTTGGACATTCTTTACTGCCAAAGGGCCGCGACAGGTCAAACACATGTGGAAAAAACTTAAGTTAAAATTATATGGAGAATGAACCATTCATTCAATAAAGAACCAGTCATTATGAATTTAGGAAAGAATTATTAGGACTCTTACTTAACTTTATGTACTTACTAGCTTTTGCCCGCGGCTTCGTCCTCGTTGAAATCGGTTATCGCGCTGTTCCCTTGGGAACTATTCTCTATGCCAAAAATCACGTCAATCTGTCTCTCCGTTTCGACGTGAAAGACGGACAAACATACAAACACAGACACTTTCACATTTATTATATTAGTATGGATTTGTCTGTATAGCTTATACATAAGAAATTAATTATATTATTATAAAATCTCATTACTGCTGCATTATTTGTAAAAGTTATTAAATGTTACCTTATTAACATCTCAATTCAATTTTATTCAATTTTTGGGATTACAATGCCCCATCGAACGATGCGATGATTCCGCCAGTGTCGAGGTTGGATAAGACACTGCCAGTTGACTTTAGGTCGAGTAGATACGGTAGAGCTGTCTGTGTTCGGTAGAAAACGTGTACACATTGGATTACAATTCACAGACATTGACAGACACGGGATAGACGCGATACAAACGAGCGCAAAAAAACGTCGTGTGGTGGGTCCCTAAGACTATGTACTAGCTCTTGCCTGCGACTCCGTGTGCGTAGTATTGGCTTATCATATTAAATGATATTATCCCGGATAACTCACGTCTTAAATCGAGTTTAGCTCGACATATCCATAATATATATATTATACGAGTACTCGTTTATCGCTATCCCGCGGTTACTATGCATTTTTCCGGGATAAAAAGTAGCTTATGTCCTTCCTCGGAATTCCACCGATCTCCATACCGAGTTTCGTCTAAATTGATTCAGCGGTTGAAGCGTGAAAAGGTATCAGACTGACAGACAGAGTTACTTTCAAATTTATAATATTATATATAAAAATATATAAGGTATAAGGTAATATAAGGTAAATAAGGTAATAAGGTATATAATTAAGGTACTGTACCGATTGCAGATGTTACTTTAAAAAAGGTAAGGATGTAGGTATATTATGCTAAGATTGTAATGTAGGTACCTATCTAATCTTCCAGTTGCACTAGGTACCTATATCTCAATACCTACTCGTAGTACGAGTGCATAGGCCTAGACGGCACACAGTCACACAAAGATATCTGATTGCTAAGACAGTTAAGCGACACAGTACCGTGACGAATGCTCGTAATTACATAGCAATTGCATATACGTAATGGGGTATTGAAAATGATGTTTTTTTACAAAGAATCCACTAACATTGAAACGACCTAGACTAATGAGGATTGTATGAAAGTCATGCGGAGGTGTTTCTGGGAATATAAGTACGTAATAGTTACATGATTCATGTCTCATTATATGCGGCAATTTTTATTAAAATAGGTATACCTTTTGCAAAGTATACACAGAATAGAACAATTGATATTCGAGTTATAATTCATCATCATATCATCAGCCTGTGTTTGTAGGTACTCACTGGTGTACAGTAAAGGAATACAGTCAACTGAATCACTAAGTTAAGCTGCGAACGGACGGACGGACATAGCAAAACTATAAGGGTTATTGTACTACGGAACCCTAAAAACCGGCTAAGCGCGTGACGAGCCACCCACAGTGAAGGGTTCTGTACTAATATGCAGCAAATAATCATCATCATCATCCCAGCCTATATACGTCCCACTGCTGGGCACAAGCCTCCTCTCAGAACAAGAGGGCTTGGGCCATAGTTCCCACGCGGGCCCAGTGCGGATTGGGAACTTCGCACGCACCATTGAATCGCTTCGGAGGTTTGTGCAGGTTTTCTCACGATGTTTTCCTTCACCGCAAAGCTCGTGGTAAATTTCAAATGTAATTCCGCACATGAATTTCGAAAAACTCAGAGGTGCGAGCCGGGGTTCGAATCCACGACCCTCTGCTTGAGAGGCGATAGGTCAAACCACTAGGCCACCACGGCTTCCATACTTGCATGCAGCAAATACTTATTCAATATTAACTGATGTTAAGTTTAGAAAGACGGTAGTTAACTTGTGAGAACTATAACAGGTAATAAATAATAGTTATTTGTTATGCAAGGCTGGAAAGTATCTGTTTGGCACGAGTGCTTATATTGAAAGCCGAGCAAGCGAAGGATTCTAGGATTGAACCACGAGTGAAGCGAGAGGTTCAAAAGAAAAATCCTGAGCATAGTCGAGGATTTCAAAGGCACGAGATGCTAAACAACTTTACAGCCGAGCGAAACACAATTTTTCACCTCACGACAGCGAGGAAAATGTAGATGGAAGAAAATAAAATGAACACACTTATAAATCAGTTTCAGGTTATGCTAGCTAGCTTATGCCAATGGCTTCTAAATCGCAGAATTTTCATCCAATGGAAATATAAAATACATCCACGTTCTTGTCTCCATAAAAAGAGGGAATTTCGAAGTCCAAGTATAAGTTCAGCTTTCTAGATCCAGGGTTTGGGTTGGACGTTTATAAGTGAGTTAGCCAGTAATTTTTACATTTAATTATGCAAGTAGCTAAACCTACTTAAAATTAAAATAATTATTCGGCACTGGAATTGGTAATACAGTGTGAACTTTTTCCCTCCGGTAGGTGCGTTCTGAATTTGACCACACATCTATCAACCTACCTATTTGTCGTTATTTTTTGTGAGTAAAGACGAAAAAACTTATGTAATAGAACAAAATGTAAATAAATGTTATCTATTTTTTTTGGTATTAATAAATAACAACAATACTTATCTAATAAAAACAATGAAAACACTAACGCATTTATATTAATGAAATAATGACAAACCACGTTTCAGAACGTGTCATTGTGCTTTTTTTTTCTCGGGTGTGTTTCCGAATCTCTTTTCATCATTTGATATCCTATTTTCTTCTTGTTTGTTCTGTATTTTTTTTTGTAATTATAGACGCATTTGGAATAATTTCAGAAAACTGAAATGAGCTTTATTATTACTAAATAAATGTTTAGTAATAAGAATAAAATAACAGATTAATTAACAGATTTAAATATTAAATTAATTCAACAATGTATGAAGAACTTCAACGCTTACTTCCTCAACCTCGTATCTACCCGAAATATATACAACAAATCAACACTATCGTACCTACCATAAAGATGATTCTAAAGCAATATTGTGGCCAGATACGAGGTTGTGAAAGTAAGTGGTCGATATGTATTTTCAAGGCGGCACCCGTTCACGATAACGTTCGAATTTCAAAAACTCTTTCCAGCCAAGAGGATACAAAGTGACTTTCCACGCAGATTTCGAAGGATAACTAGACAACTTTTTCGAGCTAGTGAGGTGAAAATATAATAGGTACCCTATAGCGTCCGCAACTTTTTTGGCTCTGATGCTTTGACGTTTTGAAATTTCATCGCGACATTGTGACAAAAATCAAACCTATAACGTGACATTACACTCTTTCAAAGATCATAGTACATGGTCGCGCTGTCATCGTTCATCCACCATTACCTCTCATATTTCGTTTTCTAGAATTTTTTACCGTACAACGGCAAAAACTACTAGACACTGGCAAAATTGTCTTCCGATGGACAGAGCCATATTTTTTTAAAGAAACAGCAACAACAACAAACCTATAACGTTTTGATTTATAATACAAAATTACTGTGATACCGTGATTTGGGTGGACAAAAGGTCGTGAATTCATTTTTGGTCATTAAAATTAAATGAGGTAAGTAAAATTTATTCAAAAAGTGTGTTTTAGTTTCGTTATGTCAGGGTTTGTTTACTTCATGTTTAGTTGTACTTTTACTGTAAAACGAAAAGATAAAGCTATCTTATTAGTTTCTTTGAATAATAGTAAAATTATATAATTGTTCTTATATCGCTACTAATAAATTAAATATCGTTTTCAGATCAAAATGAGTATCATTTTGAAGACCGATTTTGTGAGTATCACTCAATATAAAATTTCAACCACAAACCGTTTTATAAGGAAAATTGTTGCTGGACATGTCCGAGATGTAGAGGAATTAAGAGCAAAACAGGGACAGTGTTCAATAATTCAAGCTCGCATCATAACTCAAACATCTATTACTAAAATTAGGTAGTTAAAGTCTATACAAATTGCTTTGTTAATGACAGATTCATATGAGTATGGCAGATGACAGAGCCAGAACTATTTCTACTTTTGGCCACTATGAGCGCTGCGATAGATTTCATCACCCCCACCTAGTACTTCGCACCCTCCCAATAGTACCTAACTAATATTCTTAAGCAGCCAAGTGTCGTGTCACCAGTTCTGATGACAGTTCTTACTTAAAAAATAAGACTAATAATTCTAATGAATGACACATTGACTAGAAGTAGTAGTAGGTACCTAGTAGTAGAGTGACACATTCTGCCGTAGGTAAATTCAAAAGATCACCATGCTTTGTTCCAGCGTGACAATTAAAACGCCAGTAAAATAACCTCAAACTTTTCGTAGTAGAAAGTCAAAACCATGCTTTGTGAATGAATGGGACACGAAAGTAAGTATAGCATAGTATCCTCGAGAGCGAGGCGCGGCGCGGCGTGGCACCGGTCCCTAGCGTCCGGCGCGGGCTGCGCGGGAGTGGATGCAATGTTGCCAGCTGCGTAAGAATACCATTATCTTATATACCTACTCTTATTTCTGCTGAAACACTAGACAAGGCGAAAGTAAATAAATTTCGAAAGTGAAGAACTATGTTGAATTTGAAGTGCTAGAGGAATAAAACGAAGTTACCATCCTACTTATTTTTCGCAATATTCTCAAAGTGCTGTCGATTTCAAACACATCGACTTTTTGCGACGACGATATCCAGAATGCCCGTAATTTAGTCTTGAAGTCCGGGATTGGTCCGAATTTTGAATTATATGTAAGTAACTATGTATTCCTAAATCTCTTCTGCGTCTCATTTCCCTGGAACACGCACGGACTAAGCATATTAATATTTTTCAATTTTCGTTTTATTCCTGAATTATGATTATTGTTACACATGTGTGTAATCGATAGGCCTAGCAATTTAATTGAGATTTCGGGGTTTAACAAAAGGGTAGCTCTACGAGCGTTTCAACCGCTATCAGTTTACTGAAGAACTGAGTCAGGTAGAATGGAAGGATTTTAGAAAACGATATGGTGTGCATGCGGTGCAATTACATATCTTTAAAATTTCTTACTTACGGTGTCTCATTTCTTCAATATAGGTATGGGACAGGAACTGCAGGGCTATTACGAAACTCGAAACTCGAAGTTCGTATTGTACTGTCCCTCTCGCTCTCGTATTAATTAGTACCTACAAGTGTCAGAGGGACCGTACGACACGAACTTCGAGTTTCGAGTTTCGTAGTAACCTTCTCTCTACCGTCTCTAACCTTAGCGGTTGACATTTTGGGATTGTATCCCGATCGCGTAGGAATTTTAGGGCAAAAGTAACCTAAGTGCGTGTTATTCCAAAAAGATTACTTACCCCAAAAGTTCCCACGGGGCAACCTTAAAATTATTTAGGTACATCTGAATTGAATCCAGCCAGAATGGTCCCCCGACGGAAATCCTCAACGTTTGACATTGACTTAAGATTTGGTACGGACATGTAGTTTGGACGACAATGAATGTTTTGAAATCTTATTGTTTAAATAAAAGGTAGGTAAGCCTTCACTATATTTTTATTTTTAACTGTCTAGAAAAATTGATTCCGCAGCCTAGCAACACAGTGGATGCAACTAGTTTTTTACTCGGGCGCACATCCGCGTCGGCCCAAGCTGGTTTTTGCGCGCCTGCGCGTCTGCGCGTTTTTCTGCCGGCGATTGATTAACGTCTGACTGCGCGCTGTTTACACGGCGCGGGCGACTAAACAGCTACTGTATTGTGCTGTGCGTAACGCGCATGGCAAAGTTACACGGCGAGCGAGCTGCGCAGCGAGGAAACAGGCCGTTTCAATTTTTGAAAAAAATATCTTTAAAATTAAATTTCTGATTCAAAGTAGCACCAGTCACGCCTTTGACGTACTAGTAAATAGGTAAGTAAGTTATCTTTAAACTATCATGTATGTACATGTAAAAAGAAAAAACGAATATTGGGAAAATCTGTCAACCACAGTTAATAAATCCAGAAAAACACATACAGGGATGTTCAATGAAACCAACCAAACCTGAAAATTTGCTGAAATATTCTGGAATAATTTGAATTGAAGACGCCTTTATTTATTTATTTATTTCAAACATTATGTAAGTTAACAGTTATGACCAAAACACTTACAAATTAGGTTAAATCGCACATATGACAACTTAATATTAATAGGTAATCTCGAAAACGGCTCCAACGATTTCGATGACATTCGGTATGTAGGGGTTTTCGGGGATGAAAAATCGATCTAGCTTGGTCTTATCTCTGGGAAAACGCTAGTTAGGTACCGTGTTTTATCCCGAGCGGAGCTCGGTCGCCCAGCTACTAAAATATTAATAAATCAATAGAAGATCCAAGTCAGAAATTACTTTAAACATAACAAAAAATAATGCCAAGAAGTGCAAAAGTGCATTACAAAAAAATACCTATTCAATGTAGAAAACTTTGTTCCAATAATCATATACTGCATTGCAACTGTCAAGATACAATTTCGCACATTTTGAGAATACTCCTAAGCCGGCGTCGTAATTATAATCAGCTTCAGGTACTACGATATTGATATGTGTACGGTATTGAAAATTATACCCGCACTGATATGGGCATCTAAAACTGTAGTGAATCTTAAAAATATCCGGAAATTGTTCTGAAAAAAAAAACTGTAGATTAAGATCACCCTAAACTTAAGGGCACCTCTCTTTGAGATGATGATTTGAGATGATCTCTTTTATATGACAATAATATTTTTTAGGGTTCCCTATCGAATTGTGACAAACAAAACCCTATCATTGTCGCTGCGCTATCCATCTGTCTGTCTGTTACAGGAATGTATCACATGTAATAGCAAGACAGCTAATATTTATTATATACTCTTGCCGCTACAACAACAAATAACAAAAATTAAATAAATAAAAACCCGGCCAAATACGAGTCGGACTCGCGTACCGAGTATTTCGTACAGATTTATTTAATGTATCCAGCGTTAGTAGAGCCTCTCTAAGCATAATGTACGCATTGTGGGGAATTTTAGATGGTTACTGGCATAGAAAGACATAAAATATTAAGGGACTGTTTCACCATCCATTGATTAGCTTTAACGACGGTTAAATGTGATGCCGTCTCCGTCTATTCGAACAAAACAAATAGAGACGGCATCACACCTAACCGCCAGTTAACACTAATCAATGGATGGTGAAACAGCCCCTTAGATTTTTAAATTAAGAAATCTGGCTGCATTTACCAACACGTTGACCAGCAGCATTGCACCAGATTAGGGTTTGTTACTAGCCCAAGGATTGAACTGCCTCCACCCTACCATTAAAAGATTTCGCTGAAGTTTTGGCATGAGATCGATCCATGAACAGCTATCAGACAGTCACACGATACGTTTGTTTGTCCTGCTTCGACGAACGTGGGCAGAAACAACGTTGAATTGATCATTTTGCTGGCGTATTTACTAAATCTTTTCGCTGTACGAGTATGTATATCAAACAATGTTATAAAGGAACCAAAATACTTTTATGCAGCGAGAAACCATGGAATGTAGAATTTAAGGAGTTACAGTCTCCGCGTATGCAAGAGTGTCTGTTGTAAGGTGAAAAATAAGCGGCTCTACTAGCCGTTGTTGCCCGCGACTCTATCTGCGTAGAATAAGCGGCTCTACTAGCCGTTGTTGCCCGCGACTCCATCTGCGTAGAATAAGCGGCTCTACTAGCCGTTGTTGCCCGCGACTCCATCTGCGTAGAATAAGCGCTCTACTAGCCGTTGTTGCCCGCGACTCCGTCTGCGTAGAATAAGCGGCTCTACTAGCCGTTGTTGCCCGCGACTCCATCTGCGTAGAATAAGCGGCTCTACTAGCCGTTGTTGCCCGCGACTCCATCTGCGTAGAATAAGCGGCTCTACTAGCCGTTGTTGCCCGCGACTCCATCTGCGTAGAATAAGCGGCTCTACTAGCCGTTGTTGCCCGCGACTCCCTCTGCGTAGAATAAACGGCTCTACTAGCCGTTGTTGCCCGCGACTCCATCTGCGTAGAATAAGCGGCTCTACTAGCCGTTGTTGCCCGCGACTCCTGCGTAGAATAAGCGGCTTCTACTAGCCGTTGTTGCCCGCGACTCCATCTGCGTAGAATAAGCGGCTCTACTAGCCGTTGTGCCCGCGACTCCATCTGCGTAGAATAAGCGGCTCTACTAGCCGTTGTTGCCCGCGACTCCTGCGTAGAATAAGCGGCTCTACTAGCCGTTGTTGCCCGCGACTCCATCTGCGTAGAATAAGCGGCTCTACTAGCCGTTGTTGCCCGCGACTCCATCTGCGTAGAATAAGCGGCTCTACTAGCCGTTGTTGCCCGCGACTCCATCTGCGTAGAATAAGCGGCTCTACTAGCCGTTGTTGCCCGCGACTCCATCTGCGTAGAATAAGCGGCTCTACTAGCCGTTGTTGCCCGCGACTCCATCTGCGTAGAATAAGCGGCTCTACTAGCCGTTGTTGCCCGCGACTCCATCTGCGTAGAATAAGCGCTCTACTAGCCGTTGTTGCCCGCGACTCTGCGTAGAATAAGCGGCTCTACTAGCCGTTGTTGCCGCGACTCCCTCTGCGTAGAATAAGCGGCTCTACTAGCCGTTGTTGCCCGCGACTCCCTCTGCGTAGAATAAGCGGCTCTACTAGCCGTTGTTGCCCGCGACTCCATCTGCGTAGAATAAGCGGCTCTACTAGCCGTTGTTGCCCGCGACTCCATCTGCGTAGAATAAGCGGCTCTACTAGCCGTTGTTGCCCGCGACTCCATCTGCGTAGAATAAGCGGCTCTACTAGCCGTTGTTGCCCGCGACTCCATCTGCGTAGAATAAGCGGCTCTACTAGCCGTTGTTGCCCGCGACTCCATCTGCGTAGAATAAGCGGCTCTACTAGCCGTTGTTGCCCGCGACTCCATCTGCGTAGAATAAGCGGCTCTACTAGCCGTTGTTGCCCGCGACTCCATCTGCGTAGAATTTATTTATCGCTAACCCTTGGGAAACTATGCAATTTTCCGGGATATAATTATTCTTTGTCCTTCCCCGGGACTCAAACTATTTATCTGTGTACCGGATTTCATTTAAATCGGTTCAGCAGTTTAGACGTGAAGAAGAAACAAACAATAAGACTTACAAACTTTCGCATTTATAATACGAGTATTAGTGGGATTTCAGACACACTTGTTACTTTATCGCCAATCTGGAGGGATTTGGACTCATTTTTCTAACTTTTCCACCATTCGCACTCCCAGACCAACACCGCATCGACTCAAAATAATACACCATTTTAATTTTGACTTAAATCAAATTTCTGGAAGGTCTAAATTAAAATGGTGTATTTTAGATTAAAATCCTATTTAATAATACACCTTAAAACCGTACCATAAAAATATCGAGCATGCCACAGTGTTGCATAGTCCTCGTTTTGTTCGGAAAAAAGGGAGGACAAAGGTTTCTGAAAGGCAAAACTGTCTCAAAACACAGACATTCATTGCCCCGGAACGCATATTTGCCATAATTAATTTCAGATATTGCAAAATATTCACAAAATTATTCTAATTATAAATAAACCCGCGTAGCTCACCCAAAAACTATGAGATTTGACATTTCGGAGACCTCACGCTACACTAGAGCCTCTAGCGGCGAATTCATACGCGATAGCCCTCATTGTCAGTGGGAGGTCACACGTGTCGGCACCCAAAAAAGTGAGGTCCGTATCCGTATCCACGAATCTCCATACAGATATACATATTTAAAAACCAGCACATCACTACTTCGGGTCACGAAAAGAATTTCTTCTACTACTTATGGCATAACCAATACTGATAATCGTCCCAATAATTAATCAAGAAGTTTGAAGTGCTACGGATGCTTGAAAAGTTAAAAGTAATGAAACTTCATCGACGGCAAGACATTAATCCCCTGTTTCATCATCAGCCTATAGCAGTCCACTGCTGGACATAAGCCTCCCCCAAAGAGTGCCATTGCGCCCTGTCCTCGGCTAGACGCATCCAGCTTCTACCAGCAGCCTTTCGCAGAGCGTCACTCCACCTGGCCGGAGGGCGTCCTATACTATGTTTGCCAAGACGCGGTCTCCACTTAAGAACTGGTTTACTCCAGCGGTTGTTGGTTCTTCGACAGATATGACCAGCCCACTGCCACTTCAACTCGCTAATTCTCTGAGCTATGTCGATGTTCTGTGTCGGATAGCCTCGTTGCGGATTCTATCCTTCAGAGAAACCCCGAACATAGCTCGTTCCATAGCTCGCTGAGCGACCTTGAAGTGGTGGATTAGCCGTACTGTGAGTGTCCACGTTTCAGCTCCGTTTCATCACTTATTGATAAATTTTATGTGACATATCTGTGATGCCCTATGTTTGTTTTGTCCGAATAAACAGAGACGGCATCACATTTATCTGACAAATAAAATTTATCAATGAGTGGTGTAACAGGCTCTAATTAAACATGTTAGAAATACTGGATGAATTCCGATACAAGATTCTTATTTTTGGCGTTAACTTTGGCTACTTCAGGTTCACGATATTATTACTTCCATTTTTTTCCCCCTTTAGGATCTGGGTACCTAAACAATTTACAACTCAGGCTCTATTTTTTTACAAGCTTTTATTTATACTTGAAGTCATACTTCGTGAGACTAGTAGATTGACAATTCATTGTGCACAAGTGTTGCCATAGTCAGGGTAGTGCTGACATGTCGATATTAAGAAAACATTACGACATTGGCTTCTAGTAGTATTTATCCATTACTTGTGGTGACAATATCAAATTAGTTTAATAATTTACTTTGCAATGTAAGATGTAATTTAAAGAAGTGCAAATACGAACCAACGACAATTATTTCATTTATTGTTATGATTGGCCTCTTCTTAAATCCGCTTTATCTATTTTATATGCGCATGATATCATTGCCATCACCAAGTGCGCTAACCCAGGTAATAGTTTCATCATTCTCTTCACAAGAGACGCCATTTTGACACCGGTAATGTGTCGTAATTGGCGGGGGCGGGAGGCGGTGCGGGGCATTTGTCGATTTTCACTTTGAATCGATTTATTGAATCGTTATGGATCGCAAACCTCTGAAACGATTCAGGGATCGGATCGCATACTCTTTAATCGATCTCACAAAAATCTTATCAAAAATCCATTCTAAATTTGTATTTATTTTGAAAAATTTAATATTAGATCTGACCACACATTGGATTTAATCGTTGGAGCCACTTAGCAAACCATTTAGTCTAAACGACACTGAATATCGACATTGGCTACATCACTATTTAATTTCTTCGAACCCTGGTAACCCTTTAATGTCATTTGAATTGTCAATCTAGTATCACGAATTATGGTTTCAACCATAGTTTCATCTGTCCCGTTGTCTGTCTGTAGTCTAATCTTGCAAGTTAAATTCGACCAACTTCCAGTCGTCAGATTGACTTGAAATTTTCCATACTTATGTAAATTGCGTGACAATACAATAATCTGGTAGTGACATCCTGATCGTCCGGCCTGATAGATCGTCTCCGCAGGACGGAACTCTTCAACGGTTAATAGCATCGAGTTGAAATTTGGTACCTATGCAAATGTAGCTTGGGTGACAATAATAATATAAGTAAAGTTCACAAAAAGTACAGTCAGCAAAATAACATTGTATTAAAAATTAAATTTTTACCAAAAACTTATTACATAGGTATACCGTATCTAAGTAAAATAGAATAGTAAAATATCCCAAACCCTAATGGAATATTTATTCTTGAACACGTGAAAACCATATGATTATTAGTCTCATAAATTACTAATAACAATCGTTTTGTTTCTATTAATTGCCACTAGCTAATCTATTTATTCATCGGCGTTGTTTATTACTCACAAAATCGGAGCCTCGAGGAGCAATTTGAGCACATTACTGAGTTATGAGAACAAAAACTGGACGATTTACATAATATTATTAACAAAGTTATGCGGATATAACAGTGTTTTTTCGGTGTATGATAAACGGGTGTTGTTTTAAAATTCAAATGATTATTTCAACGAATATTAGTCACTCTAGTTTTTGTGAATTTTGCGGGCTTCAAGAAAATGCAAAAGTCAAGACCGATCGCGAAGGAGAGTCACTGTAGGCGCACTTTGCCCCATTAAGGGTGCGATTCGACCAGAGATCTACGAGGATGCGTTGCGGTTTCTCATGAACCATAATAAATACCATCAACCTATTTATCCTCGCTCGGCTCAGCTGTTTTTACTAGAGCTGTGTTGAGTGAGTATAGGTAAATGAAGCGTTTCTGTTAGTTCATTATAAACACAAGGTTAGTGTTGTGAAAAATGCTCATTTCGAGTCCTACTCGTCGACTCGAACCCTAAAGACTCTCGAGGCTTAACGACTCTAAGGCCGCAAAGACGGTTTCTTTATCCATACGCTCAAAATAAGCCAATTCATTTCTCAAATATAGTCGAGTCTTTAAGACTCCGGGAGTCTTAAGAGTTCGAGTCTTTAAGCCTCGAAATGAGCGTTATCCACAACTCTAAACAAGGTACCTCGCATCGCATCATCTTGGGCACATCTCTAGTTGAAGCGCAATTCACGGGGCACAGAATCTCAAGTCAATACTATTGCCTAACAGCATAATTATGATTATATCCCTATATTATATTTACCATTTTTATAATATGTATTCCATCAGAAACATATCATGGAAAATTGGCAGACAAGATTCAACAAACTCATAAGCTAACGCTTTCGCTGTAGGTATAAAATTTAAGCTCAAAATCTAGCTAGTAAGTCCGGAATAGCTTTAAACGATATGTAATCGTTGACTTTCGTTTTATAATAGGTCGGGAAAACTTCATAAAAAGAGACGGGAATTCCACATTTCAGAAGTTTCAACGTGTGCGACGCACGGACGCAAGTGGGTTAACGACGCATACCTACCAACTATTATACTACTACTATACTCGTAATACTATACTACTATTATAATTTAATTTAACTGGCCTCGAATCGATTCTCTACTCTTCTACTTATGATCGAACACATGCATTAAATATAAGTCTCATTAACTAAAACTCGAAAACCATTTCTAGTTCCTTCGCTTTCAAAGTAGGATTTGGGTCTGCTAATAACACACTGACAGCAAGCAAAAAACAGGAATTCGAACAAAAACTTTATTAAATCAGTTTGTAGCATACATGCTCGCCGTTTTTGTGGCTGCATACTTCGTGAACTGTACCTATGGTTGAGGATTTTGTGGCACAGATACTACTGACTATGAATAATTAGGTGATTGTTGCTAGGTAGTTTTTTGAAGTCTCTCTTGCTGAAGTTTGAACTATGAGTCTGTGTAGCCTGTAGGAGTTAAGAATTAGGTAATTAATTTGTCTTTTAAACCAACACTGGTCGTAATTTTGATGATTCTAGACTTGAGGAAGATGTTGCCAAATTACTATATAGAAGTTGCTTTACACAGTATTAACAGTACCTAACTTCGTTCTGTCCTTAATTTAGCAAATTCATAATAAGTCACCATTAAAAATATGTGCATCTAAGCTGTAAATGAGACATAGCTTGGTTCTTATTAATTTACTTGTGCCTTATTTTTACCTCTTTCAGTTCTTTTAATATTACAGTTTTTGCTTGAATTTGTAGGAATAACAAGAGATCAAGTAGGTAGATGATTATAATAAATTGACGTAGGTTACACGTGTTTTAACGATAAGATGACGTTGTAGTTAGTTTTTTCTTGTTAACGTTGGACAGTTTCTTGTTAGAGTTTTTTTCGTTGATTGATAGATATACATATAAAAAATATCTAACTTTCCGTTCAGCATCTCAAAAAAAGACACGTGTTGCAGTTTAAAAGCTAACTCAAAGTCACGCTTCAAACCTGGCTTAGATAAGTCGAGTCCAGTTTTTTTAAGCAAATCTCTACCTTTAATTTCAATTGCCAGAAAATACAAAAATAAGAATAAATGTAGATTTGGGAAAATTTTACGATAATTTGTTACCGTTTCTTTTTCTTCAGTGTTTGTTGTAAAACTTTGCAATGTTACTTTCTATCTGTTTTTTCTTAACTTCTTTCTAAACTTTCTTTCTGATGTGTTCTACTTCTGCTGCGTAACGCTACATTGACGTACTTTTATGGCATAAGAAGTAAAAACACATTATTTTATTGTAATCCTCCGTCCCCAACAAACTGTTTGCGTCCAATTCTGACAATCTCATTTTCAAACTCATTTTGTCAAATCATCCTAAAATTGGTCCGGGTCCGTGTTATGTTGTGGCCGAGTTCAAATAGCCGGGTGTTTGCCCACTACTTACTCGTCTAGACGCGATGACATAATGATGTCTGTCGCGCCTGCGCCGCCCGTGCATCATGCATCGGCATACCTACCTGTCTGGGCCCACAAATCAACGAACAATCCAGCCAGACAATGTTATACCTTATTCAAATACCGTAAAGCTATGTCGACTACACGATCGCAAAATTTATTGCTCACTTATAATTCAACTAAATGTTAACACGTCGTATATCACATTTAAAGTTGAAAATAGACCAAAAAGTGAAGATATTTGATCGAATAAATACATCTTATATTTTTATAATGAAGCGTTTTTTGCGGTAAACGTAGTCAAAAGGACAAATGGTGAGCGCTCGTCAGGCGCACGCGCGCTTTCATGGACTGAAATGACACGTTTTACCTTCACGTGAGGCATAAATAAAATATGTATATCAATAACTAGAGTTTACCCGCGGCTTCGCACGCGTAAATCATTACCTAGATACAGCAGTTGAATAAAAATTCCGGGATTTTACAAAATTCCCCGTGGGAATTCCCGAAAATTACAACGTGGTTATTTCATTGACAATTGCATTAAAAACCAATATGCCACATTTCGTGACTCTAAACCCAATGGTTGTTATTTCGAGATTTTAACCCTGTCCCGTGGGAATATCGGGATAAAAAGTAGCCTATCAAATGAATCAACTTTGTTGATTTGGTCTCACACTGCTTAAAATTTCTTGACTTCAAAAAAATTACATATTAGGTACATATATATTTATTATGTGTACGTCGTCAAAGAACACATGCTTGTTATATAATGACTAGCTTTTGCCCGCGGCTTCGCTCGCGTTAAATTTGGGGTAACAATTAAAATACATTTACTTTCTGCGATCCTTTTTTTCGTGTTTTGATTGATTTTTTGGAGGATTACATGGAAATACAAATACAGTAAGACGTTAATTTAGACAGATGGTGCACATTTTGGAATTCAAAAATCAACCTACATACGTAATTAATCATTCATAATTCGTACCAACTCTGAAACCCTGTTTCGCTGAAACATTAAAGCCGTTAAAGTACTACGCGTTTCTTTTGCCGGCGACTTCCTACACGATATTATTATAGGATATAGGATTGTATCTCGAGAAATTGTAAAGTCCCCGCGGGACATGCATTACTGTTATGATCTATTTTAATATTCTTAATTGTCGATATTGTAGCTTTCTATTATTGAAAGAATTTTGAAAATCTGCCCCGAAATTGAATTCACTTATTTTTATTCTGCGGAAATTCTGCATTTAAAAAAAAGAAGTCTGTCCATCAGAGATATTGTACGAGTAGCTTTCTATTGGTAATAGAATTATTTAAATCAGCTCAGTAGTTTCAGAGATTACCCCCAACAAACAAAGAAACAAACAAAGTTGAGATATTTTCCTATTCCATGGGATTTTCTAAAAATCTTTCCCTAGTGCACCTCTGTATTACTTTAGCTTTAGCTTTAGCACCAGTAGTTTTGGCTATGCGTTGTCTGTCAGTCAGCCAGTCATGGTACTGTTCAGGTAGAGTTAGGTATAGAATTATAAATAAATCAACCCTGAAGTTGAATTCACTTTTTGCTATCCCGCGGGAATTTTACGTTTTCCTGAAGAAAAGTAGCATATGCCAATCAGGAATAATGTAGCTCCCAATTGGTAAAATATATTTTTAAATCAACCCCAATGATGAATTTACTTATTTCGACCCTGCGGGAATTTTGCATTCTTCTGTAGAAAAGCAGCCTATGTCAATCAGAGATACTGCAGATTACTATTAGTGAAAGAATTTTTAAAATCAGCTCCGAATTTGGATTGTCTTACTTACTTCTACCTATCCTGCGGGAATTTTGCGTTTTCCCAAAGCAATAGTGTAGCTTTATATTAGTGGAAGAATTTTTTAAATCTGCTCTAAAGTTGAATTCAGTTTTTTCTATCCCATGGGAATTTTGGATTTTTCGAAAAAAAAGTGGCCTGACATCGAGGATAGTCATATTATATGATATGAAAGAATTTTTAAAAGCAGTGCCAAAGTTTACCTTACTTATTTCTATCCCGCGGGAATTTTTATTTTTCCCGGAAAAACGTAACCTATGTCAATCAGGAATACTGTAGCTTACTTTTGGTGAAAGAACTTTTAAAATCAGACCCGAAGTTGAATTCACTTATTTCTATCCCGCAGGAATTTTGCATTTTCACGAAGAAGAGTAGTCTATACTAATGAGGAATAGTGTAGCTTTCTATTGGTGAAAGAATTTTTAAAATCATCTCCGAAGTTGTATTCGGTTTTTTCTATCCCATGGGAATTTTGTAATTTCCCGAAGAAAAAATAGCCTTTGTCATCTGGGGATAGTCATATCACATAATATGTAAGAATTGTTTAAATCAGCTCCGAAATTGAATTAATTTATTTCTATCCCGCGGGAATTTTGCATTATCTCGGATAAAAAGTTACCTATATTAATCAAGGATAGTGTAACTTACTAACGGTGAAAGAATTTTTAAAATCAGCTCCGAAATTGAATTAATTTATTTCTATCCCGCGGGAATTTTGCATTATCCCGGATAAAAAGTAACCTATATCAATCAAGGATAGTGTAGCTTACTAACGGTGAAAGAATTTTTAAAATCGGCTCAATAGTTTCAGAGATTCGACTACAAACAAAGAAGCGAAAAAAGTTTAGATATTTCCCTATCCCGTGGGAATTTCAAAAAATCCTTTCTTAGTGCGCGTCTACATCTATTAAGGAACATATATTCCAAATTTCAAGTTTCTAGCCCCAGCGGTTTGGGCTGTGCGTTGATCTATAAGTCAGTCAGTCAGTCAGTCAGTTTCTTCTTTTATATATATCATCATCCCAGCCTATATACGTCCCACTGCTGGGCACAGGCCTCCTCTCAGAACAAGAGGGCTTGGGCCATAGTTCCCACGCGGGCCCAGTGCGGATTGGGAACTTCACACGCACCATTGAATTGCTTCGCAGGTTTGTGCAGGTTTCCTCACGATGTTTTCCTTCACCGCAAAGCTCGTGGTAAATTTCAAATGTAATTCCGCACATGAATTTCGAAAAACTCAGAGGTGCGAGCCGGGGTTTGAACCCATGACCCTCTGTTTGAGAGGCGATAGGTCAAACCACTAGGCCACCACGGCTTATATTTATTATATATATTTTTTATATATATAGATAATATTTATTTTTATTAAAAAAAAACCACAAAGATAACAATTACAAATGAATACTTAGGTTATTATCATTGCAGAAATCAACAGTGAATCCTGACTCACAAACTAGGCGAGGCCTATATCTTAGGAGTCAATATAATATGGGCCACTTGTAGACCTAGGATTAAAAAATATAATCGTTAAACCGGGGTTAGAGTTGACAGTGCTACATTCTGATACTAATTAATCCTGGGTTAGCAAGCAGTTAAAAAATCGGAGTTAGGTAAAAGCGCGCAAGACCGTCTTAAGGTCTGTTTCACCGCTCTATCATACGAGTAATCTGGAAAATTCATGTAGCGTAGTAAAAAACGATTTCACGAAACAGACTCGCTTCGCTAGCAAAATCTAGTTTAAAATACACGTGTAGGTAACGACAAAATTCCTGTCATGACACTGTCAAGCGAACAATCGCCGCCTACGCAATGCTCAGCTGAACCTCGTGAATATCCACGCCCACTAGTTTGCTCACAACATCAAAGTTATATTGTTTATATAAACGTCGTGTAACGATCTGTCATCAATATGCCACTTATGACTGAGCAACGCCTACTCCTAGTTAAGTAAGTAACAATAAACTATTTTTTTCGGGTTCCATAAATGCTCCGCTGTGGCATGGTGTGAAAATTTTCGGTAAATAAGCTAGACTCCTTGAGCAAGAAATAACCGGGTGCAGAAAGGGCAAATGAAAGCTGTGGGCGAACCAAAATTCAGGAAACTCGGTGGGTATCGAGTTGTTATGGGGCCACGCTACTGGTGCTCTACCACTCCATACCCCTACCGGCTATCGTTAATACTTAATAATTCTAAACTCTTTGGCAATTGACTCGAAAATCTATTCTGTTGCTGTTACGTTACACTATCGGCGTTGGGTTACGGTTGATGATTATAGCGGCTACTAAATGCGAGGGTCGAATCAGTCTGTTCTCAAACTTTTATGACCGCGGAGTGCTATTGGAAAATTAAACATTTGCCTGAGTACGCAAATACTCAAAAACAATTAATTTAATGGAGATTCGATAATATAGTCAGGGCCGGATTATCATGTCGAGGCTCCAAGGCAATGCAATTCTCAGGACCACTTTTCATCCGTTTGCATCAGCTCTTTTCAAGCTCAAGTTCAATTAGATTTACTAACCATTGTGTCGATAAAAATAAATAATACCTTTGGTCACAGAGGATACAAATTTTCCAATTCGATTTTCTCTCCAGTTTGTGCGCGCGCGGGGTACCTAACACGTAGCCTAGGGAGGCACTACCTAAATGTTAATTCGGCTAACTCTACCTAAATGTTAATTCGGCTCTGGGGCTTGTATTCTACAACCTTACATCCACCATAAGCATTTATTTAGATTGTGGTCAATAGTTTTGTAGAGCCCACGTAGAAGCTTCAGAACACGCATTGAAAAGGGCTTATTATCTATGGTTCCGTACCTAAATGGTGACCAACAGCTCGGCTAGGTAGAAACTTTGCATACACTGCTGAAGGCAAACATTGGATGGCAAAGAGTTGCAGAAGACGAAGGTAGAAACATGAAAATTTCACAGAATGTGTGTATTACGGTCTACGGTGGCTACTATGAAAGTTTTCCTATTGATTTATAAATGTGAAAGATTGTGAGTACGCACGAGTGTATGTTTTTTACTCTTTCACGTTAAAACGACTAGGCGGGTTTAGTTGAGGTACGTAGACGGCTGGAAGTGTAGATTAACATGTGAAGGGTACACGGAAAGAACGTGTCTAGTCACCTAACTTTTTGAGTTATAGCGGTTTGAAAGTTATTCATCAGGAACAATTACTATGGTTACCATACCATACCATGGCTATGGTTAAATAAATATTTAAAAGGTCAAAAAATAGATTTTTTATTGTTTTCAGATTATTTAATTCAATGGTAAGTCATAGTACTTTGTGAGCTCTACATTTTGGCGTTAAAATCTCATTTTCAAAAAAAAGTGACTAGACATGTTCTTTCCACCCTTCATGTAGGCTAGGTAGGTACTTTTTGTTTCGATCCAGATAAAATTCCAATGTACTTTACACGCAAATTTCTAAAACAATAAAATAAAATAGCATTACATCATACTAGCCGTTACCCGCGACTCCGTCCGCGTAGGATTCGGTTTTCACTATCCCGCGGGAACTATGAAATTTTCCGGGATGAAAACTATCATATGTCCTTCCCCGGGACGCAAACTATCTGTGTACCGAATATCATCTAAATCGGTTCAGCGGTTTAGACGTGATGGAGTAACAAACAAACAAACAGACATACAAACTTCCAAACTCCAAAACTCCAAACCTTTCCAAACTTACAAATATTAGTAGGATGACCTACTCGTATCATGTATTTTGTATATTATTCTTTTTAAAGTTTATGAACTTATAATTTAACGCGTCTCTATGGCGGTATTTAAAACGGCCAAGTGCGAGTCGGAATCGCGCCGAGGGTTCTGTACAATATACAATATGTATATTTTTATTATATGATTTAACTAAAAATTTACGCTTTTCGCAATTTTTTCTTTATCTGTGCTACAGAGGTTTTGATTCGAAAATTTGCAGCATAAACGGCTGTATCTTTTGGTTGCGTTGGCTTAGAAGTATGATTTTTTCATAGCTCCAAGGGACAGGTAGACCTGAGTATTTGATATGAATTTCAGCTTGATACCTCCACGGGTTCCTGACAAAAAGGGCCTTGACAGACAGATAGTCAGACAGACAGACAGACAAAAAGTGAGGGTGCCGTTTTTTCCTTTTGAGGTACGGAACCCTAAACATGGCCTTTAGATTGAGGAATGAAGGAATAAAAGAGTAATAAAAGTTATAGAATTAACCGGATGTTACTCATTCTTAATTTATTCCGCTACTGTTAAGGTAGAGATATATATTTTTCTACTTTTGGTGGCTGCTTGTTCTTTCTTTGGGGCAAAAATTCCAAAGAAATCTAATATAAATTGGTTTGCTGCTCTTTAGTCGATAAATAAATATCATCATATCAACCGTAGGACTTCCACTGTTGTACCTACATAGGCCTCCCCCATTAGATAAATATCGAATAAGACATAATCTACTATTACCCACTTACTATCTAAATTGATTCACATTTATCTGTATTCTGCCACCAATGACATGATCAACAACTGCGTAGTGGAATTATACATAACAACGGTAGGTTATTTACATATATCTACGTATCTTAAATCTTTTTTATCTCCGTCCTTGTCATCTTAATTGCCTCGCGAGTGCATAAAGGCTGCAATTAAATAAACAAAACGTAGAAACGTACGTTTACGTGACGCTAATGCTCGTGTTATTGTGATATACAACGACACAACATTATTTAGTATTATACACTAGCTTTTTCCTGTGGCGTCGCTCGTGAACCATTTGACAGTTAAATAGAATTGCAAGAATTTGCGAAATTCCCGAAAATAAAACTTTGTCAAAGTTTCTTGTTTGTAGACGATCAAGAAGATCAAGATTTTGGAAATTATGTGTGAAAATCCCGATTCCGGAATTCCCGCAGGAATAAACGGGATACGAGTTAAAGTGCATATGCTACTTTTTATTCAGTTCTTCCAGAGATATTTACATACCACATCTATATATCTATAACTTCTATTACTCTTTTATTCCTTCATTCCTCAATCTAAAGGCCATGTTTAGGGTTCCGTGCACTCATTTAAACGAGAAGGAGTAACAAACGCACTCACAAACTGCCGCATTTATAACACTAGTGTTTACCCGCAGCTTCGCGTAAACGGTTAGATTCAGCAGTAGAATTGAAATTACGGGATTTTACTAAATTCCCACGGAAATTCTCAAAAATTACATCGTGGTCTTCATTGACGTTGCATTAAAAACAACCGTGCCAAATTTCGTGACTCTAAGCCCAGTGAAAAAGGAAAGAAAGAAAATGCGTTTATTACCAACAATTAGGTACATAGGTATATAATATTACGCAAGAAGGGTACCTACTCTAAAACTAAGTTAACTTACTAACTATAATGCGGGTTCTATAAAAGTTCGTGAGACCTTATTTCTAGTGTTGTTATTGAAGGGGTTAATGAACTTTTATAAAAATCCCGCCTTAACCTAAAAGTATCGCTGCATGCTACTCGACCCATTAAATTGCGGCAAATGGTTCGGGCATCAGCATAATGTTGACAGTGTCAGGTCTACAGACAGACAGTGGTTGAGATTTCGAAATTTTATCCCTATCCCGTGTCTTACTTGTGGAATCGCCTATGTTATTTACCTATGAATTCCATGATTTGTGACCATGAGATAAACTGAGGATATGTACTTAAATATTTTTGTCAGTTTGTTAGGCAACCACTCGGTTTACCCTCTCTCGCCTGTCCCAAAAAAATGTTCTTGGTCCAAAGTTTATTTCGCCACAAGGACAAAAAAATTAGTGTCCGTTGGATGTTGAGACAGTTACGAAGACAGTTGAGAGCTCGTTCCCCTGCACTATGCTACTAAGAATTTTATTGATAAGAACTAACATACAGAATCCCCGCCATTGAATATGTAAAGCGACTTTGATAAACAAGCTCGTAATTTCAGGGTAAAGTTATTCAAATTGCCTCTCTAACGGACTAGATTCTATATCTGTTCGTTAGAAAATTTACGAAGAACTATTAATGGGAATTGTCAGGCGGATGCCCGCTTAATAGCCGCCTTTGTTATTGTGGTCTGTAGAATTATAGAACCGATACTAGCTGTTGTACTAAATAACCTTGATTGATTTTTGTACTAGATACGCTTCTGGGGACCCAAGAGCTGGCGCGTACTTATCCGAGCGGATCTCACTTGCGGTCCAAAGGGGTAATGCGGCCAGCGTCATGGGAACCCTGCCACAGGCAGATCTTTTAGACGGGCTATTATTTTTATAATTTTCATTGTTATAGTTAGTTAAGATAGCTTTAATTGTACAAAATAATGTAAATTACTTATTAAACTTACCATTACTATATCTAGAAATTGATTTATGTCCACTCATCTAGTAGAGGCCGATAGACTTCTACAAGTGATGGATAGATTCGCAAAATTGATAGTATTATTTGAACTGAAACAATGACTGCTCACCCGCGGCCTAGCAAAGTAGTTGTTTCAGTTCATTGATATGGGCCGCCGTAAAGTAACGCCTGATTCAATTTTTTTTTTTGTTATTGATATGTTTTTAATACAGAGCTGATCTCAAACCATAGAAAGAATCTTTCTATGGTCTAAAGAGCTGATTGATAACATTATTTACACGTAATAGCCCCCCAGTAATTAGGTAAACACATACTCGTATTGATACCTACAAATTTATTCCACTTTTACTATGTCAAAATAACTTTCTATTTAATTTATTTTACAACTCACAACTTATACATATATATGACACCAAGATTGAAATGTTGAGCAATGAAATCTGGGAGAGCCTTGGCTATTGCGGCCAGACTCCGCCACCGCCGGCACCCGGCAGCCCGGCCCAGTTAGGGCGCGAACACAAATTAACGGTACCAACTTGGAACTCACTGGGCCGGTATTGTGGCAAAGACAGCGTATTCGAAAATAGCGGCGAGGTAAACAAGTGCTATGTAAAGTCGAATCGACCAAATTCTTGGCATGGCTTGCCCGCCCGCATATTTGAGCTGTTTAAGTCTCTCGGAATTTGTTAATGGTCGGTATTGGAGGCTGGTTTATGGAGAACGGAGGCTGGCGACACTATCGGTTTAGACACTTGTTTTAGAAAATAAACTAAAATTGTGCTTTGCGCTGTTAAACTCTGAAATTCTGCGTGGCGTTTATTATGCGCTAAGAACAGCGTTGGATGGCACAGAATAGGTACACGAATCTTGAAAATCTTATGCAATAAATTCTATTTTTTTTGTTTAATAAGGCAGCAAGCGATACCATCAGCATAATGTAAGTAACTAACGTAATATAGCCAGACACTAGAACGCTCGAAGGTACGAACTCTGTCTCAGCAGGAGATTGAGACGCAACATGGCAACTTTGAATGCACTTGTGTTAATCAGTCCAATAAAATAATAGATATAATTATAAATATCATGGGACAGTTCTCACCAATTGGCCTAGTCCCAAACTAAGGAAAGCTTGTACTATGGGTACTAGGCAATTGATAAACAATAATACACACCGATATAACCAAATCCTTTAATTATGGTGACATGTCCAACGTCAAGCAGTACCATAGGTAGGTACATCCAGAATTCGGTAAAACCTTGAACTCTAATAAATGTCCAAAAAACTTATAGCAACAGTTAGGTATGAATACAGTACGTCAAACAAAATTTTATGTTCTGAAACCATATAAAGCTCCTTCCTCTAGGTCCTTAACTATATATGACATCAAAGGAAGTGCCTGACTCATCCACGTGATTCCAAAAGCAGCGGATTGCGCAAGAGATGATTCACTGAACTAATTCCTACATTTTAGGGTTCCCCGGTACGCTGAAATGTTTTATCGCTTGTACCTAACGTGCCAATAGTATACTGTAGTAAGAATTTGCAAACAGAAATAGAATATGCAGTCCTTGACGTTACCACGCACATTTCAACTGGGCTTACTTTAGCACCTACTTTTAATAAGTCGATAAGTAAATATAGAGGTGTAATTTAATCTTAATAGACATTTAAAAAAGGTTTTTTTTATTTGCATAGGTACTTAATGTCAGTTATATTGATGTTTTTTTTTTAAAGTAACCCGCGGCTTGTTGCTCGCGACTCTGTCTGCGACGAACTCGTTTTTCGTTATCGGGGAATATGCAATTTTCCGGGATAAACACTAACCTATGTCCCGAGGCCTCAACTATCTCAATATCAAATTTTATCTTAATCGGTTCAACGGTTTAAGCGTGAAGTGGTAAAAGAGAGACAGATAAACGAAAGAAAGACAGATAGACAAGCATAAGTACTTATATATTCGTAAATCAGACATGCACGAAGTATCTCTATAAAATATCTAAAGAATCACTTCAAAAGCATCATCTCATAATCTCGTCTTGAATGCAGTTTTAAAAATATATTTTACACCAAGCATACCTTTACCAAAACTTTTAATCATAATGGAAGTAAAACTTAAAAAAAATCTTAAACCGGCACCCAGTGCTACAATACGACGTGCTATGAGACTACTTTTGGCAGTTTTTAAATTGCTATTATTCGAAATTGTCCATACGACGCGAATATTTGACATGTTAACGAAAAAATGTAGACGAGACGATACTTAGAGTATTAAACGCAAATAAGAAAGAGTTCGTTGTCAACTTGATCAACCTACTTTTTGAGGTCGCCAGTCAAACAGAGTCACTCTGATTTAAAATAGCTTTCAGGTATTTTGGACTGACTATACTTTAGGTAGGTACTTAACTATCTTAGCAGACATGTTCACGTGTAAACTCCCCTGCATACCGCATCACACTCGTAGCAGTTTAATCGACATTATTTCGACCATACGTCCGGCGCGTACACTGTGTGAGTCCGGCCGAGAAAGATGAATGAAACTCCCACGCACCGGCCTAAACTACGTACGCAATTGTAAAACCAATCATTTGTCAAACCGTAGTTTTTGATGAATGGATTGTTTTTGGTTCTGGGGGAAATTAGCGCCTACGCGAAAGAGCCGAATTTAAACGACTCACGCAGTGTAGCTGGCTCAATGCCTAATTTTATTAAGGTAAATATTTTTCATCGCTTGTTACCTTAACCCATCACGCGTCCTAGAGACTACATTAGTCCCTAAATTAAAAAAAAGTTAGGGACTAATGTAGTGTCTAGGACGCGTGACAAGCCCAAAATAGGGTTCCGTAGCCATTACGAAAAAATTAAGTAATATTTTTCTAAGGATTTCGTATTTTATACGGAATCTTCCAAGTTTAGGTGTATTTTATACCTTAGGCTGCTATTTACTCAAAAACTACTAATAATTCTCAAGCAAACTTAGCCGTTATAGTTTTCCTTGAAAGTTTGATATACTTATTACCATCTTGATTTTTTTCAATTTTTTCCACGCACCGGTTTAGATGTTAGAGGGGGGGGACGCTCAATTTTAATGAAAATTTGCACTTTAAAGTTGAATATTTCGCAAAAAAAAAACCACTGAATCGAAAAATCGTTTTAGCAACCCATGGTTTTAAAAGACCTATCCAACGATACCCCACACTATAGGGTTGGATGAGAAAAAAAATCACCCCCACTATACGTCTATGGGAGGTACTTACCCCAAAATTTTTTTTTTAATTTTTAATTGTACCATTTTGTCGGCAAATTTTACTTATATATCCGTCAGCTTTCTAGCATTGATAGTCCCTGAGCAAAGCCGCGGACGGACAGACAGACAGACAGACATGGCGAAACTATAAGGGTTCCGTTTTTGCCATTTTGGTTCCGGGACCCTAAAAACGATGACAACTAGAACAAACAACCAGTAGTCAAAATACCACTAACGGGACTTATCACGCAAAAACACACGAATAATATAAAACCAATAATAATATAAACGAATAATAAATGACCAATATTATGTGAACATTAGAAGTAGCATTAAATTAGATGTTTATCGTCAGTACTTTTGTTGTCAATACGCGGGTATGGTGATGACGACGTTCGTTCACGTAATACGTTCGTCCACTTGGAATGACTAACAATGACTGTATTTCATTTGACCGTGGTTTTATAACGTTTACAAAGCATGTAAAGACAAATATTCGGGCTATAAAAACGTGTGTTTTAATGTTGCTACATTTGGCGGGGCCACATGAATAACGGATAAAAATAGTCACAAATTTTGCTTAAAAGTGCGATGTCTAACGTACTCAGAATCATGGTTCACCACTTCTGGCTGTCACGCGGTATAGGCTGAGGGTAAAAAGAGATGGCGAATGCGATCACTACTCGTACTAGCGCCAGAGCGTTAGACAGCAAAACATCTTGATAAGTTTGAGAGTTTTGTCACAAACCCGAGATACAAACGATTCCTCTCTGTTATAGGTTAAGAAGATATAAGAAACACTCTGATTACCAGACTTTTATTTTATTGATGGGATTTAAATTATTTCCATTGTTTTTCACTCACAAAAAACTGGTCACGGGCATATTTAAGAACAATATTACGCATCTATAGACTAAAAATAGTACATTACTACAGAGGCCGGGAAATAAGGGGTTGCCGGCCGAATACATATAAACGGCCGAGCACAACGAGGCCGGATAGGTATAGTCGAATGGAAATATATATATACAGCCATAGCGTCAAAATATGTATACATCGGCCTTATGTTTCGTGGCATAAAGGTGTATAGATATTTTTGACGTCTTGGTAACCTATATATATTTATGCCCTTGACCGTACGAGGCTGCATGGTAACATCATTTCTCGCAGAGGTATGTGTGCTTTTCTCAAACATGCAATGAAATAAATAAAAAAATCCAAAAAATCAAAGTTTTATTTCTTGAGAAATTATAAGTAAACTGGACAAAACTAACACATACAATTATACGAGTATATACCAAATCTATTTTTTTAATAAGCATAGTGGCAGAATATCATAGTGAAGCAAAAAGCAAATGTTGTAGTTTTTTTTTCTGATCACCATGATGCTGTGTCACAAATTTATGTGAAATGGAAATAAGAAAAGAGCACCTTGCAGGTCTAGGCCTCCAATTTTTTGTGAAATTCCATTAACGACCTCTCGTCTACTAGCCTTACCTGACACGTGATATTTCGCAGCTTATTTGAAGGAACACAACATCAATATTTCATTGCATGTTTGAGAAATAGTACATTACTGCAGAGGCCGGGAAAGAAAGGCTTGCAGGCCGAGTATGTATAGACATGGATAGGTATACGAGGCTGGCATGTTCTTTCACGCCGAGGCTTGTATAGTTCTTTTCTCAAACATGCACTAAAATAAATAAAAACTCCTATAAATCAATGTTTTATTCGTAAGACAACTAAAATTGTACCAGACTCATTATAACAACCATCTATATAAGTCGTGTTTATTTCATTCTAACATGAATTTTTAAAACGTTAAAATAATCACAAAAAAATCAATTTGCTATAAAACATGTAGATATAACGGGCTCCAAAAATAAAAAATCATGTATCACGTTTCTAAACGAAACTTTTGAAATGACAATGGCACTTAGGTACTTGCAAAATGGCTAAAGCCCAAGTCCAGTCATTCAAAAAAAAGACAATGACGCTTATATTAAATGATATTGTAACGGATAACTCACGTCTTATACCGAGTTTAGCTCGACATGTTTCGGGCTATTTCGTAGCCCTTCTTCTCAGGAGCACGCGACTCGGGCTAAACTCGGTTTAAGACGTGAGTTATCCGTTACAATATCATTTAATATGAGTGAGTCTCACGGTAGTTTCATGTACAATGACACTTGCCAATTTTCCCGCCAAAACTTTTTTTATAGTGTTTGCTGTTCGGCTTTTAGGGCCATATACACGAACTGCAGCCCGTAATTTTATCAGCTAGTACATTAGTACTTTATTATGTAAATTAAATTGTAATTTTAATATATTAATTAGAATATTCATAGCCCTGTGAATTTATTCAGTAACTGATAAATGAACCATAAAAATTCAGATTATTAATTTCAAGTCGTGTATAATGGCTTTTATATCGTGGATATTTGACGTTTTGCAGTGAAAGAAAAGACTGTTGTCTTACAGGCCTGCAACAATATATTTTGAAGCCTTTTTTTAAGAACACAACATAAACATTACATAGCATGTTTGAGAAAACTATTTTTGCAAAACAACTTATCTGTTATATTAAACTAACAAATAAGGAAAAGTGCTAAATAGCGCTAAAAAGGTCAGACTCAGCAAGATGCTGTGGCAAGCCGAAGTGCTGGTTTTCAGTCTAAAACTAAGCCTTAAACTAGGTTTTCTTACTTTTCTTTAAAACTTAATGTTCTAATATCAAATTTAATCCAAAATGGAGTCCAAATAATATCAAAGGTCAAAATCACTTTATAATTAAGAAGAGTGAGACCAAAACTCAAGAGTGACTCACTTCGTCTGACTTTTTAGTGCCCATGCTTATATAATTGTTTTTGTGTGACTTGACAAATTATTTGGTCGTCCCGTCTGCTAAGTAATACGTCTATACCAAATTATTGTCTACATAACATTTTATGGCTTGAAAAAACGACATTCATGTGAATGAGGTCGAGAAGATCACGACTTCGCATTTACATCGATTTAATTTGACAGAAATAAATGGTACGAGCAGTTTTTACTCGGAATCGATTACTCTTTGTATATCTAGCTGAATGGAATGGTCAGCGATTAATTAATTGCACTGCACTATGTCTGAATGACCTCTGTCTTGTCTTGTCTGGCGTTCTGTCTGCGAATTTGTTTTGCAATGGATACAAAAACAGCGTATTTATCCAGACGCGGCAATAAGCAGATATGGACTATCGGTGGATATGGTGGTGGTGGGTGGCACTATAGGCGGATATGGGATGGACTGGACCCTGTCGCACAAACCTTCAAATTACAAATCCAAATACGTATTAGGTATTTTTTACATTAAATTGCATTTTTAAATATTCACCTACGTCTGTGTTATATTTGTATAAACATGAAGATATTTTACTTCGGGCTATTCCAATATTTAATGAAAGAAATAATCCCAAATCGGATCTTTTAAAATGAAAATCGATTTTAATAAATAATTCGAAGTCAAGTTGACAACAAAAAATATCGGGACTAAAGCTCTTTCTTATTCTCTGGGGATTAAAGTATTTTTTTAATTTACGTTGGAAACCCCTAAACAGCCAACACGGTGTTTGTGAATGGAGGATTTATACATACATACAACTGTGCAATTTTTTTAAAAAAACACGATTTAATTTCGTGAAACACAATTAATGATTACGAATATTATTATGAATCTATTCAATTATATTATGTTTTAAAATAGTTTTCAATTTTGAAACTGTTAGCTAAATATGCAAGCTTTTAAAGCGTCACTTCATAAACAATAAAAGAAAAGAAAAAACTGCGCAACAATTTTTTTTTGCTATTTGAATTTTGAACAGATGTGGCTTGTTTTAATCCCTTGTTGAACAATCTACTATTATTAACTCTAAAGGAACCCATGTAAATAAGTAAAAATATTATTTGTAAAAATATTTTTCAAGTTGTGCTAAACTGTTTTTCTGTGTTTTCTATTTTATATGGATTGTTAATTATTTAGTTATCTACCTACCATATTCCACAAAATATTTTCCTTATTTGTAGGTACCTGTTAGGTAATTGCTTCGTTTTTGAAAACATCTAAACGCGCAGTTCCATTTGACATTGTTTTGCACATTTTCTACTAAATCAATACAAAAAAAGAAACAGAAATAAAAATATTCAGTTTTTTGTGCTGTTTACTTTGTAGGTAGATATATCAAACACTTACTTCTATTGCTAATATTTTCTGGTTAAGGCCAAGTAGGTACGAGTATGGCAGGCTTACACCATAAGATCTTATTTTAAGCCAATTAGACGAGTAAAACAAATGTTACATTCTAAATTCACTTGAACATATTGTAACTTTAAAGGACCTTTTACGTCTTTACCTTACCATAAAACGGGGTGAGAAGGGATTGCGGGGGGAGTAGGGATACTTATAATGTGTTTTTACTTGCTATTTAAAATTTCTGGCTCAGCTTGCTCTAAATGTAGTTTTGTTTTAGTTATATTTTTAAACATATTTATCTTCTTCTGACCCCACTACGGGGTGAGCTGGGATTTGCTTATATTTTAGTGTTAATTGTTTGAACTATGAAACTAAACGACAGCTAATCATTATTAAACTAAAATTCATACGTTACCAATTTTTCATAAAAGAATTATGTGTCCATTCCATCCACTGTATGTAAAAAATAACTGTATCAAAAAAAAACACAAAAGTGACGAAAAATTAGGGACACTTTTTTTCTCCGTTCCATTTCATTTATTTTCCGTCTAAATCAATAGTACCCAGTCGTAATTCTGAGTAAGAAGAATCCAGAATTACCTAATTAAAAAAATCTAAATTCCTAACTAAATTCTAAACAAAAAAGTTTTTTGTGACATTCAAAGTAAAAATGCCCGATCACCAGATTTTTTTCCAGTCCTTAGCTTGATTCGAACTCTTTTCCTTTACAGAATTACCTAATTAAAAATTCTAAATGCCTAACTAAATTCTAAACAAAAAAGTTTTTGTGACATTCAAAGTAAAAATGCCCGATCACCAGATTTTTTTCCAGTCCTTAGCTTGATTCGAACTCTTTTCCTTTACTAAAGCATATTGATTCACGCACTGTAATTCTTCAATAAGAAAACGCAATTAAACTTTTTTGCCAGTTCCCGTCATGTTCCGCTTGCTTTTATAAAATGATGTTAGTTGTCTATACAACAGTGTACGATATTTTTGAAATCTTTTCATTTTTGAAATTTCCAGTTGCAAGTAATACTTAAGTTGCAATAAATAAATTCAAGCATTACTTGCAACTACTGGCCGTTTACATATATATTTTCAATAGTTTCAATTAATTATCACGCAGACTAGTTCCATTTACGGATTTTTAAATGAAGTAATAAAAAAAACGATTTCTTTCCGAAAAGATAAACGAAAAGTCACATGTGGACCAATATTGATTCTTATATGGTTTCATAATGAATTATATTTAGTTGAATATTGGATTCTCTATTAACTAAAATATACGTAAGTACTTACTAGTTATTAGATCTTCATAATTATACGTACGAAATTTTAGGACTTTTTTTAGTTTTCGCAAGTACTTAAATGTTCTGTTGCTTGTTAAAGGTTCGCGCCCTTAAAAAGACTTCAACGCTCTAGACTAAAGTTCGCCAAAAAAAAATCTGAAAATTTCTTCAAGCGATTAAAGTGACTTAATTTTAATAGAAGTATTAAGTTAATAGTAAGTTGATAAAAGTGAGACTAGTGAATATAGGCGTAGGTTAATAGGGCTCGAGACTATGTCTCGTGTCTCGGGCGCCGTCTGCCGCGCGGTCGTCGACTCGGCTGCACTTGCAGCCGGCGGCGGCATCGGCAGTGCGCGCCAACCCACCGCGGCGGCCACACGGCCTTACAGACTGTGAGCGCGTTTCGTTAGTGTGTTGTGTGACGGAGGCGTCGCACGCGCCGGCATGCGCCGCTGAAGCATGCGGCTGTTGCTGCCGCTACTCGCGCTGCCCCTCCTGCTCGCGCGCCCGGCATCAGGTGATCCTTTTACACCTGTTTTTCTGTTTTTAAATATATTTTTTTATTTTTCGGGTGAATTTGGTGCTTAATCTCTACTATGTGATTCGATTGAATTTTCTTTGCGTTTTGGAATACAGGCGTTTTTGAACCATTTTACACCTGGACCGTTACATTTAATTAATAAATGTTTTACTTTTGTTTTATGAAGTATTACTTGAAAAATAATACTATTTAATATTATTTTTGGACATATTCAGCAATAACTTTGTACCAATAGGTACATTTCTTTTTTTTTCATTCAACAGTACATAAATATGTACTTTAGTCTAAGAACTTTTGTTTTTGACAAGAAATGGTGATAGCATTAATGGAATTTGACTGAAGTGTACTTTACTTCTTCAAGGGTTTTACTTGTTTTAGACCTAAATAGATTAAAATATAGCTTAGGTGCCTATGTGAATATTGTTTTTTGTTTCTGTTACCTTAGTCCGGATTTTTTTATTGCAATTGTTAAACCGAATAATATTAGAGTTTATATTTATAAATATTTAGAATTACGAATTTTTTTTACGAAACAGTTTTATTTACTTAAGTTTTTAATTTAAACGCTTATTCCCAATTAAATCAGATTTTTCTTTAGCAGATAAAGATAAACGTTACAGCTTGTTTGTATTTTAGCTACTTTTTAGGGATCCGTACCCGAAGGATCCAAACGACACCCTATTACTGTCACTCACGTGTCCATCTGTCCGTCCGTTTGTCCGTCCGCCCATCCTTCCATCTTTCTGCCTTGCACACAGGTGTTACTTACAGCCAAGCGGTTACAGATGCAGACTTCAAATTATCACAGTTTAAGTTTATATCCTCGTGAGCCCTCGCGTACTTTATAAAGCACCAATTAACACTAAGAATAACGGACGAATGTACTTTATAAAGTCCATATTGTTTATTGTTTTTTTTTTAAAGATTTTGATATAATAAAATTAATTTGATATAATAATAATAATATCCAAAATAACAAAGCTGTTGAACCACGTCTAGGCCTTATTTACTACCGTCTGTTAAAAAAGTTAGGGCTCAGTAGGATATAAGTTGTCGACAACAAATATTTTTAAGTGTTTTTAAGAGACAGCCCATACAGCTAAAGTGCGGCGTAAAAAAATGTTTGACCTGTCCATTAAATTGGGTTTCATTGTTTAGAACTCATTAAGTAGGTATAGGGTATAAACACTGTATCGTTTTTAAACGAAGATATGCCACACCACCACACACACACACACCACATACCACATTTAATGCAAATAAATAAATGAATGAATGAATGAGAAGCGACTAAAATCAGCTTTTTACAAAAAAAAAACCTAAGATTTTTTAAACTTTTTATTGACCTATGAACTTGAAATTTGGTGATAATTACGTATATTTAACCAAAAAAATGAATACAACCAAAATAATTTTACGGTCAAAATTGTAGCACGGAACTGCCATTCGAACAGAGAGATTCTTATTCAGAGAGGTACAGAACCCTCGGTACGCGAGTCTGACTCGCACTTGGCCGGTTTTTAATTACTTGATTGTTTGTATATTTTGTAACATTTACTAGCATAGCACAGGTATATGAAACTTTATAAAATAAGTAGATACATATAAACGTTCTAGGTTCTTAACAGGAAAATAATAAGAATTCAAAATATCTCTTCATGGATTTTTTATAAATCACATTTAATCAAATTAAATTTTAAATTTCCTGTTAGAAATATTCGTGGAATCAGCTTACGGGTTTAAAAATTGAAATATTTAAACATATTTTTAATATATTTTTTCCACGTCTTGGTGGGTAGGTAATACCATGTAATACATAAAGCTAACATAAATTATCATTACCAGTTTAAATAAATAACATGAGGCAGTTAGTAAATCCTATTAATTAACAATAAAAATCGACTTCATTCCTTATTCATAATCGTTAAATTTTAACGTTGTCGCGTCAGTAGTTTTTTTCTTTATTTGATACTAAAATTTAAAAACAGAATGGAGATTTTTGTGTATCACTGGCTTATTTTCAATACTGGTAATATGGAATTTAATAAAAAAACACTTTTAATACAAGCTTTTATGGTGACAGTACTTTTTGACTATATTTGTATTGTCATCCAAACTACATTTTCGTACCAAATTTCAAGCATATGCCATTAACGGTCGAAGAGTTCCATCCTGCGCAGGTGATCCTGGCCAAACCACCTGGATTTCGCTACCAGATTATTGTATTGTCACCAGATTCACATGAGTATTCCGAATTTCAAGTCAATTCAACCACTGGAAGTACAGTCGAACAAATTAAACTATGAAGTGCGAAATTCAGAAGTAGAGACTAATTTTCGCTAAAAACTAAAAAAAGTATTAAAAGTGATCTAGCTACATTAACGCCCGACTAAATTGTAATTTTTTTCGAATTCAAAATATCCACCAAAACCGATTTTTTAAATTAAATTACTCAAAAGGAATATTGGAAAGTAGAGAGAAATTGTGCCGAATTACAAATATAGGTTTGTAGTAAATCACAGCCCTAATTAATCTTGTCAACCAGTTGAAAATTTAGTTTCAATTTTGTAGCAATAAGTAGGGTCAATTTTTACCACATTCAAATGTTGTTTTTATGTGAATCGAAAATCGATCCCTGCTCAATACGTCGCGATCTTTCCCGAGTTAATAAAACATCATTTGGTTTTTTGCAAGTCCTTATTAAACTCAGAAATTGTATGGGTTGGTATTAACATGGGGAAGCACGCATCTCGGAACGACGAGGATCCGGATACAATCCCTTATTATTAGATACCTATCTTAACAACTTTGTTATGTGTTGTTCTAGTTACGGTATGATAAAGGGATATTTTCAAGTCGCTTTAATATAAAGTACCTAATGAAAACATCAGTGCTTCGTTTCTCGCTACACGTTGCATCATAACACATTGTTACCCAAAATATAAACTTACAGGCCGGGGCGGCTGCCAACTTTACCTGCCTACGTAAAACTGTCTATCTACAATATGCACATCAAGTGCGCATATAAAATTATTCTTTTAAATAGCGGATTTTTTTAAATCATCCGAGTAACTATAGACTGCTGGGCTACCGGACTGGCTATGATGTATTATTCAAGACCCGCAATGTATTGCTACTAAATGTAATGTAATATCCCCACTTTACCTTCCTAGGTACCTACTAGGAAAGTCATTACGATTTTCATTGTTAATTATTGCGATGTCACTATGACGTTTACTGTGAAATGGTTCCACGGTGGCTCATGAATTAAAGTCCTTGACCGTAGTTACTAAGTAACTACCTCTACCTACCTATTCTGTGACCAAAACTGGCTGAATCAGAAATGGTTGTAGTTCATTGATATGAACCACTACAAAGTAACGCCTAAATCACTAAATCAGTACACATCTTTTTTTATCTAGGTACATTATTTTTATTTCATTCTACGTTACTTGTCCACAATGGCTAAGTACATGCCATATGTTGCGAAGCGTGCCACACTTGTGATTTTTAGGGTTCCGTAGACAAAATGGGAAAAACGGAACCCTTATAGTTTCGCCATGTCTGTCTGTCTGTCTGCCTGGCCGCGGCTTTGCTCAGGGACTATCAATGCCAGAAAGCTGTAATTTTGCACGAATAAACTATGCCGAAAAAATGGTGCAATAAAAAATTCAAAAAACATTTTTTAAGAGTACCTCCCATAGACGTAAAGTGGGGGTGATTTTTTTTTCTCATCCCATCTTGTAGTGTGGGGTATCGTTGGATAGGTCTTTTAATACCATGAGAGGGTTGCTAAAACGATTTATCGATTCAATGATCTGTTTGCAAAATATTCAACTTTCAAGTGCAAATTTTCATTAAAATCGAGCGTCCCCCCCCCCTCTAAAATCTAAACTGGTGGGTGGAAAAATTTGAAAAAATCAGAATGGTAGTAAGTACATATCAAACTTACAAGGAAAACTATAACGGTTAAGTTTTCTTGAGAATTATTAATAGTTTAAGAGTAAATAGCAGCCTAAGGTATAAAATACACCTAAACTTGGAATATTCCGTACAAAATACGAAATCCTTAGAAAAATATTACTTCATTTTTTCGTAATGGCTATACAGAACTCTATTTCGGGCGTGTTCGACACGCTCTTGGCCGGTTTTTGTTTTTAGCAATTGTAGCATTTGGTTTACTATTCTTGAGTCATTTTACCAAAATCTCTCTCTGATACTATGACACTTGCATTGATAGCTCATCTATGTAGATCAAATATGTAGATGTCAATCTATGTAGATTGATAAAATTCGATAATATTTTTGGCACAATTTTTCATATTGTGGGTAATGTAAGTTGAAAATGTCGGTTGTTCCCAAAAAATCAGTTAAAATAAAAGACCACAAACCAATCGTAACCCTTTTCCTTAGAGATAAGACCAAACTAGAGCGATTATTTGCCCCCGAATACCTCTACATAGCAAATTTTATCGAAATCGTTGGAGCCGTTACCGAAATTCCCAAAATAAATAAATATTGAAGAATTCTTCGTTTAAAGATGGTTAAATAAATAGATATGGCTGGAGACCGAAATGTGGAAATGTGGAATTTTGGTGTCATAACGGAAAACTTTCATATAAATTTCAGCTACCAGCGATAAATAGATAGGTTGATCAACCAGCAAGCTAGTTAAAACATTGATGCAATTAATGAAAAAAATATATTACATACATTAAACACGGTACTCTTAATCAATTAACCTTAAATAACTCGTTTCGATGACAATACAATATAATTACCTGCAAGCGATAGATAGATAGATAGATTTATTTATTACTTAGTGGTAATTACGTTACATTCCATACAACATGTCAAAATATAAAGAATTCACAAAAAGATCGTCAATAATAAAATTAGAATTAAAACAATGATCCAAATAAAATAAAAAAACAAAAAATTTACAAAAATACGAAAATAACAATATGTCAAGAAGTACAATCATGTCAAATAAACAATTATGAAATACACATGATTAAAATAATAAAAAATATACAGTCACATAATGTGAAAAATGACAAAAATTAAAACAAATATAAAAAGAAAAATAAAAAATGAATATAAACATTATAGTATTTTTGTTACATTTTTTCAATTAATTATGTAAAGTACCTATAAGTCCTAAAGACGTCACTAAACGCGTCAGCGTTACAAACAAATCATAATAACTTCTGACGTACTGTGATAGGTTTTTCATTTGACGCGAACAGTCAAGTCCCTCCCTGTCAGTACCTATCTCAAAGAAATAAAAGATAAAGATTCCAACGAATTGAGAACCTCCTTTCATTTCGGGAGTCGGTTACAAAGTTTTGATATCTTAGAACATAAATCAATGTGACGTCACCTTGATCTACATGTCGACTCTAGCGCCTGGAATGCTCAATCTATACCGTAATAACGTGATTAACTGACACACAAAACAAAGAACTAAACTATAGGGCTATAGGGTCTCGGAATATGGCAGACATAGAGGCACACTTAGAAAGGAACTTTTCGATACTCTCGCAAGATGAGGAACTAGATTACTTTTTTTATTATACTTCAAACTACGAGGACGAAACTGCGGCCATAAGCTAGTTAATATTCAAAAATTATGAAGTTTCGTATGACGTCACATAAATCCACCTTTCCATAATAACGAGTGAGATGCTTAATTTGTACTTGCTTTGAAAATCTGCATTAGATATAGAAACAATGCCGTTGATAATGTTCATGATAGAATATATGAGAAAATTAACAATTCACACGCCATTAAGGTAACCATTAAGGTTTCTCATTTTCAATAGTAATACCCGACTATTAGTGTTTATTTTGTTGTTACTCTATTTATTATTATTATTCAGAAACAATATACATTGTTTTTGAAATACACACTACTTACTTTATTAATTTGTTATTGTGCACATGAAACTACCGTGAGAATCACTCATATTAAATATATATTGACCCGGATAACTCACGTCTTAAATCGAGTTTAGCCTGACATGTTTCGGGCTAATCCGTAGCCCTTCCTCTTAGGAGCAACGCGACTCGGCTGCTACTGCAACACGCCCACTGCGCGCCGCCGAAACTCGACTAAACTCGATACGTGAGTTATCCGGGTCAATATATATTTAATTTGAAATTTGTTAGTTTTTCTACGTCACACATGGCACAAGTAACAGTTTTAATAGCTAATTGTATCATCTGAATTAAATTAATTGCGTGCCTCCAGTGAAGATTAACACAGCTCTACGTACTTAAAACCATATGATGTTTTTAAACCATTCGATCCAGAAAAAAAAAATGTTTTCAGTTTAATCAAAACTTGTTTTTAGCTCCGGATAAATTTTCATGCCATATGCCAGATCCCGCTTCAGTTTCACTTTGATTTAATTTAGATCGTTGTCGTTTAGTGTATATAAACACGTGTTAGTAAGTATCACTGGACTAATTGAAGCTAGTTTTTGTAATTCTTATTTGAACGCATATTACTCTAAGGAAATCTATATGCTAGTTGTTACCCGACTACCCGCATTTTTGTTCTTGTACTTAATGATATAAAATTACCAGAAATCAGAATCTTATTTCATGTATATAGTAATAATTCGAGCATCAATAAACGCAAATGTTTTAAATTTGGTAGCAAGTTGCTCAAACCCAAATTATTAGCCACTATATAGCCACGTAGGTACCTACTCGTAGATGTTTTTTGTGTATATTAATGCGTCTTAAAATGATTCATTACTAACCTTTAAGTTTAAATTTTTTGTGGCATTTAAGATTTATCAAACAAATGATCGAAATACATTATCTTCAAGAGTGCTCTATGTTTCTTTATCTAAGTTATACGAAAAGAAAGCTTGATATTTTTCAATTATTTTAGAGACACCTTCTAGGCTAAAAGGTATTTTTCTTAAACTTAAAACCCTAAAGATCTTAGATCTTTAAATCGTTTCATATGCTCTGCCTACCCCATAATTTGGTAATACAGGCGTGATGTTTGTGTGTGTAAAATCGCTGTCCTGAAAAGTAGCACTTTTCGAGTTGTATTTGTTTTCACAGGAAGAATTCACTGGCTTTTTCCCTATAATTATTTCGGTATAGTTTTGTCGCAATTCGAATCCCGTAATTATATCTAGAAACCAAAGGATTTTACTTAGTTTTACGATTCCTTTCCCGCAAAAAAAAATCTACGTGTAAAATAAAAAAAGGCAAAATAGTAGACTGCAGGGCTACTACGAAACTCAAAACTCGAAGTTAGTGTCGTGCGGTCCCTCTGATACTTATACTATTTAATACGAGAGCGACAGGGGCGGCGGTACGATACGAACTTCGAGTTTCGAGTTTCGTAGTAGCCCAGCTGATCCCTTGACTCTTGACTCATCATCTATTCGCATCCTCCAAAGGCTTCGTAGTCAACCTTAAATAAACAGTATTACTAGCCGTTTCTTCTTACTATTTTGTATATTGTTCTATTTTTACGTGACCTTTACTAATTTATTTTTGGTATATTCATTACTAGACTAGCTATAAAACGCTAGTCGCGATGTGTCGATGCAAGTAACTGGGTGACCCAGTTTGCGTATACTCCCAGAATAGTTCATAACCACAACTATTTATTTAGGTACTTATATCTAACTCATAATATCGATATAAAATTGAGCTACGAGTGATATGTCATCGGACACAATTTTAAGATGGATATCGATCGTAGATTTTTAATTAATTTTAAATTGTGGGAATTCTCTAGCAGTACCTATTATTTATGACTTGTGATATTATTACTACATCATCGGTTCCATAACTGTTACTTAGGCAGGCCACATTCAGTCACATAAATCCAAACAGGTGGAGTAAAAAAACTATGGGCTACATTGATACCACAATATACATGGTGGCGACGTGGTAGGCCTAGGAGGTTGCTGAGGGTATAACCTAGTTGTATTTTCCACCCAACAGTTTAGATTTTAGAGGGAGGAGGGGGGGGGGCGCTCGATTTCAATGAAAGTTTGCACTTTAAAGCTGAATATTTCCCAAAAAGATATGAATAGAAAAATTGTCTTAGCACCCCCGCAATGGTTTTAAAAGACCTATCCAACGATACACCACAACACAGGGTTAGTCGAGAAAAAAGAATCACCCCCACTTTACGTCTATGGGAGGTACCCTAAAATATATATTTTTTTACTTTTTTTTTTTATACCACTTTGTCGGCGTGACTGATATGTATATTCATGTCAAAATTACAGCTTTCTAGTACTAACGGTCTCTGAGCTTACCCGCGGACAGGCAGACGGACAGACATGGCGAAACTATAAGGGTTCTTAGTTGACTACGGAACCCTAAAAAGGGGTAAGGGTTTGCTAAGCAGTGGGACACTTCTCCAAGCTAAGAAATATAATTGGTATCCTGCCTGTTAGACATGGGGGATAAATAACGTCACGGTGACAAAGTCACCGTGACTCGCCGTCAAAAGGTGTCACTGTGACTTTTCACAAAAGAACAACGTTACAAAATCAACCTACTGTTCCCAGCGCCTAGCGCAGTCTCTGTTACTCAACTCACGACGCTGTGGAGTGCTGTGACAGTCCTAAGCCTGTAAAAGTGGGAAGGTTATTTTGGATCAATTACTTGTGTGATAACGGTGTGACAAAAACACGGTCATAATAGCACTGCGACAATATCATATGGTAATATGAGTAACAGGCGGGACATAGTCACGTTGAAATAACAGAGTGACAAAAAAAAACGTTTATTACAGGACCGTGACACGAATATCATGCAGTGACACGAGTAACAGGCGTGACAAAATCACGATGACTTTTCACTGTGACTTTTTTTGAACGGGATCGTCAGTCACTGATATCAAAATGTAACGCTTTTCCCGGTCATCGTTCATCCACGGCAAAACAACGTAACAACGGCAAAACCTACTAGACACTGGCAAAATTGTCCTCCAATGGACAGAGCCATATTTTTCTAAAAAAAGAACCAACGCTTTTCCCCTTTTCCCCATGTCTACTGACTGTTCGCATAATTATTGTTTGCCAAATGTTTAATTTGGCAAATGTTTCATTTTCGAACTGTCAAATTTCTCCAAAACCAAAAAAAATTCTCAGTGTATTTTCTTATGGTTTTATAGAGCACAGTAGGTTATGTTAGGTTTGTTTTATGAAAGTTCCAAAAATGATATGTTTTCAGAGAAAATATGAATAAAACATTTGGGCGAAAAGGCAGAAAATCAATATACTTAATTAATTAAATCCGTTCTCTGCAAAAAAACCCTAAAAACGAGCCTATCAGTCTTGGCAAAGAGTCGGCAACATCCGTGATATTCTTGGTGTGGCCCATGGTGGTGATTGCTTCCCATCAGGTAACCCGTCGGTATGCTCGTCGTTTGTCCTCTCTTATCTACAAATACAAATATTTTTTAACCGTTTTTCAATATTTAATCGATGTCGCATCCGGTTGCCAAAAATACCCGTATAAAACTCAGTACCGGTGTACCTAAGTATCATGATCTGTATGGTGCCAAGGACAGCGAAACCGGTATCCAAAAATACAGGTATCCATGCCCCCTGTACAGATAACGTTAGAGTGTTTCTACGATTAAGCCGATAGTGATTCCAATGCGCCCACGCGCGATTACAGCGAGTTTGTTGACACGAGCCGTGCGGGCTATTTACCGAGACATGTTCATTGAAAACTAAATCCAGAGCGTTTACTATCTGGTGAGAGCGAAATCTCCCTGGGAGTCAGTTGCGCGGTTACGTACGGGACACGGGACGTGTGATATTATTGTGTCAGTCGATTTGGTTTGAAGGGTTTAAATCAAAGAATCTCACAGATAAATTGAACATTTTGACATTGCTTAATCTCGGAAACTTATAGACGAATTTCAAAGTAAAGGTTATATGGTATCTTAAAGACCGGACAGGAGTAGATATAGTTAGGTATGTTAAAGTGAGAAAAGCCTATATGATATTAACATATTTAAGATTGGGTTGTAATTAACGCAACTTCTTTAAACTCATATCTGCCTTTAAATTTCTACTAAATTAATAAATTAGCATGACTATTATTATAGCAACTAAATTTGTAATATGTCTACAAATGTTAAGCTTCTAATAAGTGTCTCTATTAAACAATTTTAACAGACTAATTTAATATTATCACCTCTATTTTTCTAAGGCTAAGGCGGGGCTTCTATTTTCTGCTTTGAGGTCTAGAAGACAAAGGACGCACCTATCATTTTTATACAAACATCGAGGATAATGATCGAAAAGTATAACGTATCATTTGTGAAGCAATATTATCTGGGCTGCTATAAAAAAAAACCTAACATCGAAGGCTACGCTCCGCTTCGCTCCCGCCTTAGCCTTCTGAACCTAACCTATCCGAGTCGCTTCTGCTCCGATCCGACTTGCTCGCTCGCTTCGCTCGCTCGTACATACGACTTGCGACTACATGTGACTTGTTGCGGTATTCGCTGAATGCAGCACGCTCATTGGCGGAGCCGGCCGGTTCCCGCGCGTGCGAGCTCTAATGATGATGATGAGATGTTGATTCAATTAGACAGATATTGAAGCTCAAAAAAAATAAAGTACCTGACTTACAAATATTATTCGAAAAGTCATAAATTTTGAATATAATATATTTATCGGTAAACCGAGTTACATTAATTGTTGTTCGTAAATTGTCGCTCGATTTTGCATAATTTGCTGGTATTGCAAAGATGGCATATTAGTTTAATAGAATCTGTTCTGTTCTATTAACCCGTTGCTCACATACAAAAAAAGACGTTCCGTTGCGGATGCTGAATAAATCTTTAGTCGCTGCACTTATTATTTCCCTTTAGGGTTAAGATTGATTACGTGGCTTGTGTAAAAACTTAATTCACTGTACACAGTACAGGCATACCGCCTATCTGGTCTCTGAAATATGCTGCTATGTGTATATGCCAATAACCGCAAATATACGTACTTTTTAACATACAGCACCGGTTTAATACATTGTAAAGGCAGTTTCCTTAAATCAATTCATTTTAAAATCACACTGCAACGGCCTTTGCATGATTGCAACCTGAAAACTCGTTAAGCAATGAATGATGATCCTGTCGCGAGTTAAGTAAACGTACACAGTCGCTGTTCCAGGCATATTATAATCCAAGTAAGTAATCTTCCGACAGGCGACCGTACGCTGTTATAACTAACATAAACTTTCCGCAGCCTCAACAGTGAGAAGAGCAGAAGAGCTGGCAACACGTTTGGCCTGTGTGCAGCTTCGGCCCGTTGTTTCTAGACTACATACTGATTTATACTGTGCCTTGATTGAAGCTTAATTTACACTCTCCTTGATCATTACGAGATACTTCCCGGCCTTCGACAAGTTTTTGCTCACAGACTCTACTCCTTCTTGTCCCAATTTGCCGGATCTTGAATAATTTGCCCATAAGTCGGCTAGATTCATACACGCGGGCGTTTAAGCGAAATTAGCAGCAGTTAGCGCTTACTTGTACGTTTTTAATCTCCACTTAAATGAATAACATATTTCTTAGTCTGGGAAACATCCGCTGGCAGCTGGTATAGCTAGACCGCACTACCCTCGATTTCACGTATGTAATATCGTACATACAGTGTGTACTGAGTCATTATTCATTAACTTTAATGTCTAGATAACTTCCTTTCGCGTCGTCTGTTTAAATACTTAACAGAGGTGAAACGAGTACAGTAACTAAACACATTAGTACTATATACCGGGTGGGCCCTGTAACAGGAGCATAAAATTAAAACAGGTTCTGCTACTCAAATGAAACTACTTCAGTTCTGCAACTTTCAAAAATTAAGTAATTTTATCATTATGTTTATTCACAACGGCATCCACAATATAAATTACACCGCCTGTCACAAAATAAAATGCCAGATTTCGCAATACATTGCTTGTCCAATTAAAATCTAAACTTAAATTTTCAAAAGTTGTAGAACTAAATTAGCTCAAGATGAAGAGTTGAAGCTCTGCTGGTTTAATTATTTGCTCCTGTTATAGGGTTTACCTGTACCAATACATAGAATAGAGTTTTATTTAAGCTATGAGCTATGATTAGGAATACCTGTTAATAACTCTGAAACACCTTTTTACGTTCAAGGAGAGGATGTACTGAAACTGCGCAAAGCAAATAACGACTTTATTGATAATAACTAGTAACTACTATCATAAGTGATAGTAAAAAGCATGCTGATGCTTACAATCAGTATTTCAATTCAATACTAAAGTTATGAAAAATTATGGCATGAGTCTGTTCCATTTAATTTTCTATTTAGTAAAAGCCGTTTGAGTTTTTACCACAACTTATGTTATAAATTCATTTCTAAACAAACAAACAATTAAAAATTTATCAAGTAAACGGTAAAAGTCCTTTTTAAATTTCAATGATAAATAGATGTAGGTAGGTAGAACATCTAATAGAAAGTTGGCCTAAATTCAATCGGTGTAAAGCAAATTAAAAAAAATGCACCTTTAAAATTAAACTGAAATAATTCTTTTTTTTTTCATTTTAAAATTCAACCAGATTGTGTTTTATTTAAAGTTTATTTTGGAAATGTGAATATATAAAATTGTTTAAGTGTAATTTAAAAGATGCGAAAAAGTCGAGCAGTAATTTTGCTACAATGCAAGGATTTCAACTATTTTCGAGCGTTCGGTCTCAGGAATTGGCCACTTCCAACGAACGATCGCATGCATATTCCGTTTTAATTCCCGATCGCGATGACCCGGCTGTTGTTTTGGCCGCGCTGCGTACATTTGCATGTGTAAATAAATATTAAAGAGCCGTGGCCAAGGCGGTGCGGCGTCGCATTCGAGAGGAATCGCGAATCAGACGCTGAAGCACCTGCGGGCCAGTGACGTGCGGAGTATGAATATCGATTAAATATACCGATGCCTAGGCACGGGTAAATAAATAAAATATTTTTATTTACCAACATACAAAATGTTACACAACCGACTTTTGAATTCACGTCACTCCAAAGTTTCATTCGCAAGTGGTGAAAAAAAAATACTGTAGTACCAGGAAATTACAGTTCTAAATTATCTTATCAACTAGCCACTTTAACCACTAGGATAGTGAGAAGAGGGATGGTTTATTATGTCCGCGCCGCGCTAAACGACGATAGCGTTTAGCAAGAGCCTCTGTTGCAATCTTGAATATTGACATCCTTCGTCCGTTCAAGCAAAAGAGCCTAGCTTATTAATTTGTATGTATTCAACATGACAGGAGAAATCAATCGTATTGGTACCTACCTTAGCGTCGTGAAAAATGTCGGCGTCGCAACAAAATTTTAAAATAGAAAATAGTGAAAAATAGAAGTGCAAAAGAAGCTTTTGAACATCAGCTGCGTTCTTTTTATGTGAATCAAACGGATTCTGTGCACAATGTGTAAAAACCATGCATGTCTGCCCGTATTTTAGAGGTTAGTATTTTGTTGATAAAAGTATTCACTAGTTGTTATTTATTTATATAGAAAAATTTAGGTACGACGAGCGAAGCGAGGAGTGGTTAGTATTAATTGTGATCACGACGCACGAGCCGAGCGAGCGAAGCGAGCGTGCCGCTGCAGCGGCCGGCGAAGTGCCAGAACCGATATGGCGGCGTTTCATGATCTGCCTAAACTGGCCCAATCATGAAATGGCGGCGCTTCATGATATGCCTAGAAATTTCATGATCTGCCTAAACGTCACTAGGCAAATCGCTAAACGGTGAGTTTTGAACGATATGGCGGATGTCCCTTAGCCAATTCATGAAATGGCGGCATTTCACGATATGCCTAGGAATTTCGTGATCTGGCGGATTTTACGATCGGCCGCCGACATACATACCAAAGTCGTCGCGGTTCGTAGATAAAATCCTATTTAACAAATACCTACCTACGCAAAAAATCGTAAATGACTCTGAAGTCATACTAGTGTTGTACTGATACCACATTTGTCAGTGCGTACATAAACATTTTATCCGGATTTCAATTGAAATTCCAATGCACGCTATCAGTGGCAGCAAGAGAATAACGGCATTTCTAATCCTGTTTACGAGAAGGTCGATTTTTTATGAACACTGAGTCATAGTTTCAAAAAAGTTTATTTTTCGTTGGTATTGCCGTTTGCAACGTATGCAGTGATTTGGTCTGGACTAAATTAGTAATGATTTTTTTGTATTTGACTTTTACTTATCGCAAAAGTGAACCGCTACTTAATTTATTTAGAACTGTTGTAGAAAACCGCTTGTATTTGGGCCGCGTAAATTCCACTGTAGTGGCGTCACCGTCGACGTAAATGGCGTATTATTAATAGATTCAGCACGAGCACGTACCTGTGTTTCTTATGTGCAATAGACTTTTTTACTGTAAATACTATTAGATACTATTAAAATTTCCGTAGCTCCTTTCCGCTCCCACTCATTTATTATATGAGGCCTTTTATTATATAACGTTAGTGATGATAAACTTAGCAAAGATCGTGTAAATACAGTAACTGCAATGTGTTGTCAAAATCGCGGGATCGCGGTGGATGCGGAAAGCACAAGACCGGCCAGAGTGGAGAGCCTTGGGGGAGGCCTATGTTCAGCAGTGGATGTCTCTCGGCTGACATGATGATGATGATGAATGTGTTGTACCCGAAGATATACTTAACTCTCACGTCTCGCACTGTCCGGGTTGCCTAAGGAAAATATTCACTCACTCCATGACTTTGCCTGAAGCAAGTTATTTAAAGTACCTTACATTTTAAATTAAATTCAAAAATGTATTTAAGATTTACATATTGTCTAATTTTAAGCTCATTTTAAGCGAACCTTATTAAATAACATATCTTAATATTACATACATTAACAAGTTAATTTAAATTTTCTATACTCATATTGGCTCATACGAGCGAAACATACCAATCTAGTTCGTAGAAGGATTCGTGGTTGACGGTTATGTCATCACCTTTCTACTAGCATAGTAGTAAGTCCCTTATAAAAAAAGGTAAGTCCAAAAATTGTACCCTTTTAAGGTACGCGCTACATACAAACATACGACCCTATGTCTGAATATGTATATTATTAGGCTAACGGTCTGGGCCGGCGCGGGCGGCGTCTGCATGCGAATTACTTGCCCTCTTGAGTTATGCGTGCCGCAAGCGCACTCGTACTGTCTGCATTCAATCTACAGTCTCCAATCAATCAATCTATCAATTCAGTTTAAAAATAAAATCATTTTTGTTTTTTTAAACGGAAATGATTTTCTACTCTACGGGTACACGAACACCTTCATAAAACCAAATCAATAGGTACAAAAATTGATTACATGAGATTTTTTTAAGCGGAACAACGAAACGAAATTGCTACTAAACTGGAACAAAAACTAGCTATGTAGTTAGAAATAGGATACATCTATGCTACTTTTTACCCAAGCATCACATGTAAAAAATTATATGTTACATTATACATACCTACACCAATAACCTATCAGACTTGTAGATACCTACCTTATTTTAACATTCAGTCGAATTTTTAAAGTAAATTAAATTCTGTTATCACAAAATTGTCGATATCGATGAGACTGTCGGAGTCACCTCACAAGAGTGAATGTACGCGCTGGGTGCAGCGGTCGTGGTCGTGGTGCATCGCGCGCTCGCTATTGTGTCAATGTCAATACTCCGCAGTTTCTGCAGTCGCGGCTCAATTTCGCAAAATGCACATTTTTGATGAAATGCCTGCCAAAAGTTTAGCAGGTAGAAAGCTAATAAAAAAAATTGTAACCTCAACTTAGATATTTTCTTGCATACATACGAACATTAATTGCAAATTAAATAAAAGTGAAAAGACTGTATAAAGTTGCCGCTTTGATGATTTAGCTACTATGCAAATCGATTAACCATCTAAGTCAAATTGTAAGTAATTATAAGTAAATTAATAATGGATTGCAACAAATTGCAAAAGAATTAATAAAATGACCTTTTTGACTTATTACAACTGACAAATATACATGGATTGCGTCAAACTGTACAAGTATGAAGTAACAGATCTTTCAATCCCATTATATTCATTGTCAAAATCTTCTGTTTTTAATATTTTCATCAATAATGCCGTTTTTTTATTCGATACAGTTTATTGCAAGCAAAGTTGCAAGTAAAGTTGACCCACCTGGATACAAATAAATAACTTATTCACTAGGGGTATTCTCTTTTTGTTTTCAGTTATCCGTAACGGTATTACGAGCATTATACGTTTAAAACTGGCTAGACGACCGATATTATAATATGCAAAGTGCCCACCCCAGACACCTGCTTAAATTCGTCCTCTGCGTCCCAAAAACTAGGTCGACTGGAGGCTGCCAGACAATCACAATTTTAAATTAGAAACCCTTAGCTTTATACAGAATATACTTATGTACTTTAATGTTCGGGAATAAGCTTGGCCCATTTGGGTGGCATAAATTGAAACAGCTCGGTGATGGTGCTTGTAATTTAATGTTAATTTGAGAAATGGTTTTAGGAAAGCTAATTTTTAATATTTGAGACATATGTAAACTTACTCCATAAGTAGTTTAGCAGTCAGTACTTACTTACATCTAATAATGCTCTTGAATTTAATGTCTGGATTCATTTTAGAAACTTTTTGCTTTCTGCATAATAGTCTAGGAATATGTTTAGAGTAAATAGTTGTCCCGTGATATTTATTTATTATTATTATTATTTATTAATAGTTAAGCATAGCGTGAGTTGGTACTTCTAGTTTTGTCATTTAACTAGGTACCGGATATTAAAATAAGTAAGTGCCTTACGATTGGTTTGTAAAGCGTCTTATTACATAAATTATGTCACTGATACATAATTAAATAAATTAAAGCAAAATTCAAGTAGCTGAGGAAGGGATGAAAGATAACGTAGAAAATGTAAAAAAAGAAAAGTATATATCTGAAAGAAACCTCAATTATAACTCTGAAAAAATTGTGCTTTTGTGCTTCAGTCTACTCGTGACCACGGCCACTGTAATGTTGCCGAAACGTCGAGGTAAATATTACTCGTGTGTGTTAGCGTGATAAATCCTGTGCGTGGTACTCGTATTTTGACTATGAGTGAAAATCACGAAAGTTTAAGACATTATATAACAAATAGCTAATAAATACATTCAGGTACTTATAAATACAACTTAAATACCTACTCACATTACTGATTACAGTGTATCTCCCATAAATCGAGCAGGAATCCCAATCCCGATGCCGGTGCACGCATTACCGTCTAATTTAAAGCGGCATTCCGTTATCGTGGTTAGATAATACAAATATAAATCGTGTACTTAATGTCTCTAAAAAGTGGCGCCAAAACTGACGGAGCGGCACGCGGCACGGGCGCAACACGTTTAATTGAAAGCGCAGGAGTGAGGTCGACGCCCTCGCGTCGCTCCAGCTAAAATAATATTAAAATTTACAAGTTTTTTTATCATTGGCCGGTAATACCAGAAAATAAGGTAAGACCATAATTAATAATTTTAATACCCTGTCCGTCTGCGGCCGTATCTCATGCACGGCTCTATTTCGTGTAGGTATCTAATTAAACATGTTTTTTCCATTAATATAAATTTCCTTGTCAGATAGTAAAAGTGTGACTAGATAATCAACATTTTAACGGGGCTTTAAACGCTGCGTACCAATAGCTCCGGCCATACAATATAAAGTCATAAAATGTGTTTCCCCAGCATTTCATTTGTTTGACCGAATGAAATTCGAAATGGCTGTGGAGCCTGCGGTTGCGTGCGTCACTAACGGTTGGGGAATAGTGCCGGCTTCGTCTGCCGCTCGTCTAGCGCGTGACTCAGACTCGGCGAACAGGGAAGCCGACTTCGCTTAGGGCTGCAACTGCAAGTTTCGGCCAAAAGTTTATTTTTATTTTTTATTACTTAATGGCTTTCACACTGGCCGTTTTAGCAAGACGCATTTTGCTAATGTCAACGGCCAAGATTATTATTTTAGCCTTAAGGTGCATGCCGTTTAAAAACGTCCATTTAAATATTATAATTTGATTTTAAAGCAAGTTTAATTTGAAACACTAAGGGCTGTTTCACCACCCATTGATTAATTTTATTTGACGGATAAATTTATTCAATGGATGGTGAAACAGGGGGTAAAAATATTAAAAGATAGTTGCTGAAAATATCTAACATTTATAACGCATATTATGTCGGGATTACCTGACTGAGTTATGAGCGGAACTACGGCCCAAGTCCTCTCATTCTCAGAGGAGGTCTTAGCTTTGCAGTGGGACGCATACAGGCTGAGATGAGAACAGAAACATCATAATGTTTCATGAAAAAACTATTTTTTATATGAAACAAATAAGAAACAAAGAGCAAGTTGGAAGTAAATAATTAATAATTTCGCAAACTCTAGCGACCTAAGTAGAAAGTTTAAAATTTTTTTTAGCAAATACTCTTTTCTGTTGACAATGTCTGGAATATTAATTAAAAATATTGCACAATAAACTTTATTTTTCTCACAAATAAACTTCTCTTTAAAATCATAAACACAGCAGCGAGACAGCAGCAACCCTGCCTACGTCTACATGGAACCAGGAGCTGGTATTCCTCAATCTTCCACGCACTTGTTTTTGTTTAGTCTGCGGAACATGGAAGCAAACGCGATTTTTTATTGCTACTAAATTGCCTGTCGATTTTATCTCAAATAAAGTGGTTCGCCAAACTGGCCCACATTAGGCTGCGCTTTCGTTGAACTAGTAGCTTTGAATTGTGCATCATCATCATTATGTCACAGGCCTCCTCTCAGTTTAAGAAAGCTTGGGCCGTAGTTACTACGCGGGCGCAGTTTGGATTGGGAACTTCACACACACCATTGAATTGCTTTCCAGGTTTGTGCAGGTTTCCTCGCGATGTTTTCCTTAACCGTAAAGCTCGTGGTAAATTTCCTCAAAGTAAATTTCGAATGTAATTTTGCACATAATTTCGAAAAACTCAAAGATGCGAGACAATAGGTCAAACCACTAGGCAACCACGGCTTTTACTAGCGAATGAAGTGCACTTTGGTTGCATACAATTTTAAAACTAGGAATAAGAGGTATAGAAATATCATAATTTGTATTTCCTTAGAAACCGAACACACAAGAAACGAAAATAATGCACTTTTTTGTTTTCATTAAACCGGTATTCACCGGTGATTACGTAAAACGAGTTGTGAAGTCTGTTTTTTATTTCGTTTGTAAGGAAATTAAATAACAGCATCGAAAATCAATGATCGTATGATTAAAATTAAAAGTGCAAGTTACGCAATTAGATTATTGTTATATTATTCCCGTCATATTTACTACTTCCCGCCAATGTTCTTTTGTGAGTTTAATTGGGGTCAGCGGAATGGCAATATCCGAAGTTCGAATTTTGCACTTCGTAGTAAAGGGCCTAATTGTATTTTTTCTTGGAAATTAACTGATACTAAGTTAGGAAAATAATAGTAAATTATTGTCGTGGCGTGGAAGTAGGCAATTGCTGGCTGAGTATGAGAATAGTAATTGCCATTCCAGCCGAGACTAATATACTTAAAACTTTTCTCAAGAATTGTGAAGGAAAAAAACTAAATTAGAATAAACCTTTTCTCAACAAAATATATTATGACATTTGATTTTATTCCAATAAAATTTTTCATGCTTTTCCGCCTTTTTTTCATTAAAAGAAAACAGCAGGTGTATTTTTCCACCGAAAACACCAAAAGCTGTTTCAGATCCAATAAAAAAAAGTCTGGAGTCCAACAAAATAACTGATAGCAGCCATCCAGCTGAATTGGCTGTATACGACATGTACCAACATTTCCATGGCCATTAACACTTTTTAAAAAGTTTGAGACTCGACAATAATAATTTATTGTCGAGCTAGCGCGCCTGCAATCTTTTTAACCCCCGACACAAAAAGAGGGGTGTTATCAGTTTGACCGCTATGTGTGTCTGTGTGTTTGTCTGTCTGTCTATAGCACCGTAGCTCTTAAACGGGTGGGCCGATTTGAATGCGGTTTTTTTTATTTGAAAGCAGTTTTCTAGCGATGGTTCTTAGACATGTTTTATCAAAATCGGTTCAGCCGTTTTTGAGATATTGAACTTTGAAGTGACAAAGTCGGGGGTTTTCCAATATTTTGTTGGTTAGGTTAGGTTATTAACTTTTTTAATTTCTCGCTGACCATAAACTATGCACTTAGCCTTCTGATATGTAAGGAATAATGTACACTCTTACCGACATTTTTGAGAAAATGCTATTTATGATTGCAGCCGGGATCTGCTGGTCGGGGATGGAGCGCGACGGGCGCTGCGGCTCGGTGGCGGCCCTGCGCGTGGGCCGCGCCGAGTGCTGCGCGGGCGGCGCGCGCGCCCCCGCCGCCTGGTCCCCGGAGGACCTCGACAGCGGGGAGATATTCTTCTACAAGGCGCTCTCTGGCGGCGTGCCTTGTACGGCTTGCGCAGGTTAGACTGTACTGCAGCAGGGATAACACCAAAAGATGGGCAGCAGCGGCTTCTTGGCTACCTACAGTGCTTTCATTCTAGCATGGTGCGGGTGACAGCTGTCAATATCACAGACTAGAGCGTGAAAGTGTCGAAACATGAGTCGATAAAACTAATAATTTAAAATTTTAATCATAATTAATGTCTTCATTAATCCCACTATTACGCTAATTTTGATGAGAATATTAGTGAAATTCTATGTATTATTTACATGCATATTACGTTTCTTCGCTTAATTGTGCTTTGAATTTTATTAATTAATTATAAAAATCTGATAGGTTAAATTTATTTCGTATAACATACTTCCTTATGTATGTTCAAATATTTTATGTCATACTCAGGCTACAACTGAAATATACTTCCATATGTTTAGACCGCAGCAACTTTTTTTGAGTAAAACGAAACGGTGCATCAATTGTCACCCGCACCATGCTAGAATAAAAGCACTGTAATCTTCAGTGATCGTACTTTCTCTAGCATTTTTAGGTTTGTCAGTAGTATACAATATTAAATTGTTTGAACCAAGAATCAAATAAAATCAAAAATAAAAATAAAATAGCGTATTAAACCAATCGGAAATACAGAAAATATTCTTAGAACATGTAAACCCCGAACCATTATGCATACCCTGGTCGCTGTCGTGTGTCACGTGACGTCATCGCACCGAAAATGCTAGAATAAGTACGATCACTGGACTAATCTTATACTGCTCGCACCAACCCGCCTGCCAAGCGTCGCGAGTATTGGCAACCCCACACCCCTCATGAAAATGAAAGTGCACCATTTACCCAAGCCCCTAGTCTCCGGCTCTCCGGCAGCCCCGCTAATCCCGAATAACGGCGGCAAGGGGTGCTAAGTGGGGGAGGCGTATGTCCAACAGTGGACGTCCTACGGCTGATATGATCATGATGACGACCGCAGTAGGTGGGCGCGGTTAAAGGACGACCTATAATTGTAAACCCGGAATGAACACCAAAAAATTTACTTACGATCTGATAATTCAAACCCTGATGGAATGTAGGTGTGATTACAATCATTGGAAATTTCTAATTAATTGCGCGCCACTTTGGTGAAACAATAAACTGCTAACTGTTAAATTAAGACCTTTTGTAACATTATTTGAAGCAATAAAAGAATTATGAATGCCATCAAGGCCATCATAATTATCACTCTGAAAAAAAAAGATTTGCTAACCTAACAGTAACAATAGTTATTTGTTATGCAAGGCTGGAAAGCGCCTGTTTGGCACGAGTGCTTATATTGAAACCTAAGTAAGCGAAGGATTTTAGGATTTTTAGGAATAATCCTGAGCGTAGTCGAGGGTTTCAAAGGCACGAGATGCTAAACAACTTTACAGCCGAGCGGAACACACAATTATTCACCTCACGACAGCGAGAAAAATAGTAGGTAGATGAAAGAAAATAAATTGAAACACTCTTATAAATCAGTTTCAGGTACTTATTCCAGTTACTTTTTCTAAATCTCAGAATTCTCGTCCATGGAAATATGTCAAAATAAATTCACGTTCTGTCTCTATAAAAATTAAAGAGGGAATTTCGATGTCCAAGTAAAAGTTCCCTCAGCTTTCTAGATCCAGGGTTTGGGTTGGACGTTGATAAGTGAGTTAGCCAGTATTTTTACATTTCATTATGCAAATAGCTAAATCTACTCAAAGTTAAAATAATTATCACTAGAATTGGTAATATTGGCATTGTGAACTTTTTTCCCTCCGGTAGGTGCATTCTGAATTTGACCACATATCTACGAGTATCTACCTACTTACCTATTTGTCGTTAATTTTGTGAATAAAGACGAAAAAACTTATATACTTATTAGAACAAAATGTAAATAAATGTTATCTATTTTTATCGTATTAATAAATAACAACAATAATAATAAGAATGAAAACACTAACGCATTTATGTTACTAAAAATAAATAATTTATGACAAACCACGTTTTCGAATCTCTTTTCATCATATTTGATATCTATTTTCGTCTTGTTTGTTCTGTAATTTTTTTGTAATTAGGTATAGTCGCATTTGGAATAATTTCAGAAAACTGAAATGAGCTTTGTTATTACTAAATAAATGTTTAGTAATAAGAATAAAATAACAGATTTAAATATTACTTCAACAATGTATGACGAACAACCTCGTATATCTACCCGAATTGTATACAACAAATCAACACTCTTTCATACTTAACATAAAGATGATTCTAAAGCAATTTTATGTGGCCAGTTACGAGGTTGTGCAACTAAGCGGTCAATATGTATTTTCAAGAGGGCACCCGTTCACGATAACGTTCGAATTTCAAAAACTCTTTCCAGCCAGGAGGATAAAAAGTGACTTTCCACGCAGATTTAGAAGGATAAAGAAAGCTTTTTCGAGCTAGTGAGGTGAAAAAAAATTGTTTCTTGTAACATAACTTGAGTGACTACAAAACTAAGGCCTACTAGTAGCTCAAAGTTAGGTGATGTCTTACAAAATCAGTTTTGCAATATTAGCATTATTTTGGAACCTAATTAGTAAATTTTGGCTAAACGTCAAGTAGCCAAACTAGTTCAGCCATCCTTTTTTTTTTCAGTGCAGGTCGTGCGTTAGTGTCGTTCATTCCAGAGGCCGTATTGTCTATCGCGCCGACGTTTGCGATCGCATTCTGTCTATTTCTACCCTCGTCTGTAAGACCTCAGTTCAACTTATACGGGGTCTCTTACTTTAACCGCACCCCAGCAGGGGTTATCGTACTTCATTCTTTATGCCCCCCGATCCAAACGCGTGGGACTGGTTTTGGCTGTTTAGCTAAGAAAAAGCGAGCGTGCCTATAAAATACCTTGCCTTGCCTTGAGCATAACCTGTAAAGCCAAGTCAGTAGATATACATATTTTTCTCAAAAATTTCCGTAAAAGTTGACATTATTCTTTACATATCAGAAGGTGAAGTGCATAGTTTATGGTCAGCGAAAATTAAAAAGTTAAAAAGATTGCAGGCGCGCTAGCTCGATTATAATGAATTAGCGCGCCTGCAATCAGTCACATTTTTTTTATTAAAAAGGCCATGGAAATGTTGGCACAAGTCGTATACAGCCAAGTCTAATGGCCGTATCAGATATTTTGTTGGAACTCTGGACTTTTTCTATTAGGTCTGAAATAGCTTGTGGTGTTTTCGGGAAAAATACACCTGCAGTTTATTTTTAATGAAAAAAGGCGGGAAAGCATAAGAAAAATATTGGAATAAATTAAATTTTATAATATATTTTGAGAAAAGTTTATTCTATTTCAGAATTACTCTTATTTTTGAGAAAAGCTTTATATTAGTCTCGGCTGGAATAGCAATTGCTGGCTTCGTATTAGTTAAATAATACTAATACTCATACTCAGCCAGTAATTGCCTACTTCCAGGCACGACAATAATCTACTACAGTTTAGCGTAGATAAAAGACCGTTAAAAATACTGCAAATAATGTAACAAAAATTACCAATGGCTATTTCTCCCTAATTTTTCATATTTACGTACTACGCCAATGCCTGCAGTAAAAGATAACGTTGCACTAATAGACAATCGTGCTCCATTCATTGATAAGAATTAACAAACAGCCATTGTGTTATCAAGGAATTAGGACATAAGGAGCATCGACTTATATGCAAACAAATTTTATAGGTACGTTAAACATGAATGTATTTTTGTTTTTCTGGCCTATTCGCAAGTCGTTCTCTGACTCCGGATATAAAATTTGCGTGGAGTATTTGAATACTGTTTTATAAATAAAATGCGTACTTCAAAATAACATTTTGTGTAGTTAATCGAAAAACAACTACGAATCATCAACTTCATCCTTGACCCATGATATATTTTTTTTCATTTAATTGAGATGGGCTCTCGTGGCTTTGGTCTAAAATAGTTGTTCTTAAAGAAACACGCCTCTAAATCCAATCACATTTAAATTTAGCACTAAGCTGCCAGTAACAAAGTACTTAAATCCCTGCAATGAGTTTACATTGCATTTTTCCCTCTCCCCTATTGAGATTGGGTCTTCACTAACTAACCTACCTAAATGCGGCAATTTACACAGGTATACCTGGTGCCATCCACGAAGATGCGTGATTTTGTCAAAATTAGCCATTAATGACATTGTAATAAGAACCACGGCACGCGTCATCGTGAATGACTCTACCTATAAACTATATAGCTTAGCTAGAGATGACCTGCAGACGCTGGTCTGCTGTTCCCACAGATAAGAAACGCTTGTTTTATGCTGATAAAACAAGCATTTCTTATATGTGGGAACATGCCCTTACAATACCGTATTGTCATCCGGTAGAGTCATGCGCCGGAGTGTCGTGCAACGCGGGCCGGCGATGCGTGGTGCGCGGCGGGCGCGCGCGCTGCGTGTGCGCCGCGGCGTGCCGGCGCGCCGGGCTCGTCTGCGGCAGCGACGGCAAGACTTACCGGTCGCTGTGCCGGCTGCGGCGCCGCGCCTGCCGCCGCCCCGCCAAGCATCTGTCACTGGACTACACGGGACCCTGTAGAGGTAATCACTTTTACCCCTTTCCATTAGAGCTGATACATCGATCGTGCGGGTTAATTAAATTTGAATTTGACATGGATTGTACATAAGTCATTGTCGTAACTCTTTTCATACTCAGCTAGGTTCGAAAGGTTTACGTTACGATAAAAAAAATGTTTAATCTGCAATGTATAAGTAGGCCACAAAGGGCTCCTTTACATGTCCCTTTTTTGTACCACCAGCGCTTTCGGAAAGACCATCATTGCCAAGAAGAATGCGCCGCAAGAAATTTGGCATAAAGTCATTACGATACAATTGTAGGTATTTGAACATGAAAGCGCTGGTAGTTTTAAAAATTTGATGTAGTGAATAATGTTTTGCCATTCTATTTCGTCGGAAAAGTTCGTATTTGTCTTGCTTTCTCAAGTAGCTAAAGAAAGATAAATACGACCTTATCACACAAAATATGATGGAAAGGCATTATTTGCTAGATGTACTTGCTTTCCCTTCTTTTGGTTTGATCAAATCCTTGCCAATTCAAACAAAAGTTTATTGAACATAATCCTCGTATTTGAGAACAGAGTGAACTACCACGTAACCAGGTATCTACTTATTTTATCTAGACTGATAAACACACATCAGGCTACTTTAGGGTCTCTCAAGATACACTAATGTAGATCCAGAGGCGCTATAATGCTAAGTTTATATGAATTCCAGTGCGCAAGGATTATAAAGTGAGAAATGTGCATTTCCTCATGCTTGCCCCGTGATAACTGTCTCTTACATTACCGCGGAAATTCCTGCAGCTGTCACCAGCACGTCGGCTTAATAGCTTTTAGAAATTAAGTGTACTTACATAGTCCGCACTCTGTATAAATAGACCTCATTCCCGGTACTTAACTATCTTACGTAACTATCACTGGAGAGGGCCCAAGGGTGGAAAGTGACCCAGTTCGAGGGGAAATGGGTAATTTAACCCGAGTTAGACACTCTACTTTTCATTTCAACTGTGAGGAAAGTAAAATACTGGAAAATAATGAGAATAATAATAAATCGAATTTACTTATATCTAACCTCCAACGGTACCTTCTCGACCAGGCTACTTGCCACGGCCGACTATAAAAAAAACGAATTGGTCACGACAAAGGAGCTTACACGTATATACAGAACTGGAGGTTGAACGCCGAACGAAGAAGATACCTTTATTACTTATTTATATGTTCCATCTCTTTCTTTCACATTTCACGAATACTTCCTCTCATTTTTACCTAACTAAAGAAAGAGATGGAATATGTTCGTGACGTAATAAAGATCAAATTTCTTGTATCTAACGGATGTTCGACGTTCAACCTCCAGTGTTGTATATAAGCTCCTTGGTCACGACACAGCTCCTCGCACTCCAAAGTGCCCTCACCAGTGCGGGTTATGTAAGGCGGTTATGTCCGGGGAGCAAATGAAAAATAGATGTACTTAAATATAATAAAATAAAAAATATTTATTACAAGAAACAACACATACTATAGGGTTACAAATATCTTTTGGTCCCACACTAGGCTGGGCCTGTAACGTGGTGACCGGATTCGGTACTTAATTAATTAAATTACGGTTTGATAATATGTGTCTGTGAAAATATTATGTCAGAAACAATTTGAACATAAGCTAATTTCAGTCAATTGTGGTTGAGATAGAGGTTGTGTGTTTGTATGTGTGCGTGTGTGTGTGTGTGTGTGTGTGTGTGTGTGTGTGTGTGTGTGTGTGTGTGTGTGTGTGTGCGCGCTTGTGTGTGTGCATATGTATGTGTGTGTGGCTGTATGTGTGATTGTTTATGAGTGTATGGAGCCGTGAATGGGCGCATGAGAAGGGTAGATAAACACGAGATAACGACCTCAAGAAACAACCTTCAGCAGTGATTCAGTTTCGTGATAGTTAAGACTTTTTAGCCAGCTGATGATTTTTTTTTAGCTTGACGAATTCTGTCTTTTGAGATGTTGCAGAACTTTAGTGTTTTGTTATATATGTAAGGATGTAGAAATTTTGGGAAACGTTTAGCGAAAGCAGATTTTACGATTGGGATTGGGATTTTGAATAGTCCGCCTGCTCAATAGCGCAAGGTATTGCGGAGAGCGAGTGGTTTCCTCGTGCATCTGAATCGACACACGCCGGATCATGAGCTGGCGCACGGTAAGGACATCTGCTTCCTTGTATAGTTCAGTCGTAGGGAAGAGGATCGGTTTACGAAGCACGACTTTCAGAACGAATCGTTGCGCTCTTTCGAGGGGTAAGAGCAGATGAGCCACCCCATACACTCACGCAGTAAGTAATAATTGACTCGCAAAGGGAGGTGTACACCAGTTTTAGTACGTCTTTGCTTGCGGAGTTTCGTAGAAGTTTCATTATATACACTATTTTCCACACTCTTGCCGATAATAACTTTATATGCTCTTTAAAGTTTAGCTTTTCGTCGAGTGTGATTCCGAGGTATTTAATGGTAGGAGAGTTGTAAATTGTTCCATGATCCTTAGTGACGTTGTCATTGGCTGTATTTTTTTAAATATATTTAAAGATCTTAAACTGAGGGTTTTGCTCATTGGTGTATTCAGGGTTTAAATGCATAATCATTTTAAACAAAGGTAAAGGTTTTGTATACCAGTACATAAAAAGTACTCCGGAAATTTAATTTAAATTTTAACAAAAAAATCTATCTTAATTTTACTGATATTTTGATGTTTAATATCAACACAGCCCAACCGTTCCTTCTTAGAATTACATTTGAGTCTCCTCAACGCCACTTTCGCGTTTGAATGTTTATAAATAAATTTCCATGACATTTTGTCAGGTGTAGAATGAATGGTGCGCAGTAAAATGGAGCGTCCAGCGGTGAATAGAAGTGCAGATTGCATTTTGCAATGTTGTTGCATTTGAATACGTCGAGAGCAAGATAATAGCTGCATATTCTGACTTGGTCTAGCCAGTTTGATGGATGAGTGCAGCTTTAATGAAACCAAGTAATCCTAGCTCTCTGTACTACGAGTGATATTGCAAAAGGGCTTATGTCAACTTCTGATAAACTAAACAAAATAGACTCTACATGTATTAAATACGTAACCCTCTGAACCAAAATTCTAATCCTATTTACGTTACTAAGTTAGTTGCATAAAAATGTAAGTCTTTAAATGATTACTGAAAGTAATGTTTTTTTTTAACTGAATCAGAATGAAAGTTTTTGTATGATTCCGGGTAACCGTCCATTTTTGTGAAAGATTTCATCTAAATCCGTACAGCTGTTAAAGCGTGAAAGAGTAACAAACGTCCAAACTTTCGCATTTTTAATACTAGCTTTTACCCGTTTTGCATGTGTCAACCATAGGGATAGCAGTTCAATTTAAAAGTTCGGAATTTCCCGAAAAGTCCCAGAGACATTCCCAAAAATAAAACCGGCCAAGAGCGTGTCGGACACGCCCAAAATAGGGTTCCGTAGCCATTACAAAAAAAATAAGTATTTTTTTTCTAAGGATTTCGTATTTTATACGGAATCTTCCAAGTTTAGGTATATTTTATACCTTAGGCTGCTATTTACTCTTAAACTACTAATAATTCTCAAGAAAACTTAGCCGTTATAGTTTTCCTTGTAAGTTTGATATACTTACTACCATTGTGAACTTTTCAAATTTTTCCACCCACCGGTTTAGATTTTAGAGGGGGGGGGGACACAGATTACAGCTTTCTAGCATTGATAGTCCCTTACTGTCCGCGGACGGACAGACAGACAGACAGACATGGCGAAACTATAAGGGTTCCGTTTTTGGCAATTTGGCTCCGGAACCCTAAAAAGGTAATTTCATTAATGTTGCAAACAATGCCCTACTTCAAATATCATGTGGGAATATAAAAGTGACCTTTGTATTGTTCCAGACGTCCAACTATGCACTAGATTTCATTCCAATCCATTACAAACACACACGCACATTATAAACTTTTGCATATATATTATTAGTAGGATGTTTGCTTTTAACTTTATTAAGTAAATACTTAAATGTCCACCATTCCAAATAAGTCAATTTATTACAAAAACCCAAAAGAATTATTTGTTTTCATATGAGAAGGTCGGTTCAAGGTAAATTGCCGTTTTATTTGAAGAATTTTGAGCGTGAGTGACATATCTTTTTACAATTATAGTTGGACTATAAATATGTTAAAAATTAGGAGCTTTGCCAACTCTTTTGGCGCCACTAAAATGTTTTTAGACGTTATTCATATTAATTTTAAGCGTGGAGTTATCAGCTCTAGAATTAGAGTTCCTAACTACATGTTAAGAGACTTTTCGTCCCAACAGTACGAGTAAGTAGCCAGGTAGACAAAATAAAACAGCCCTAAGCGTTAACGAAAGTAGGATACGTAAAGATAAAGAAATAGCATTTTAATTTACTTACTTATTTACATAGTTCCCACGCGGGCCCAGTGCGGATTGGGAACTTCGCACGCACCATTGAATCGCTTCGCAGGTTTGTGCAGGTTTCCTCACGATGTTTTCCTTCACCGCAAAGCTCGTGGTAAATTTCAAACGTAATTCCGCACATGAATTTCGAAAAACTCAGAGGTGCGAGCCGGGGTTCGAACCCACGACCCTCTGCTTGAGAGGCGATAGGTCAAACCACTAGGCCACCACGGCACTGCAGAATATTGTGTTTGATGATGATGATGTACCCCATTAGGGAAGGGACATAAAGTAATAAAAAGAAATAAAAGTTTTCTGACTATACCTAACCAACAAAAATTTGGAAACCTCCGACTTTGTTTCTTCAAATTTCAATATCTTAAAAACTGCTGAACCGATTTTGATGAAACATGTCAAAGAACCATCGGTAGAAAACCTGCTTTCAAATAAAAAACCGCATTCAAATAGGTCCACCCGTTTAAGAGCTACGGTGCCATAGACAGACAGACAGACACACACACACACAGACACACATAGCGGTCAAACTTATAGCACCCCTCTTTTTGCGTCGGGGGTTAAAAACTGTATGACGTGTCTTGTTATCGCGCAAACTGAGTTTCGTGGTAACAGTCATACACAGGCCCTATACCTACTACGAAGTGCAAAATTCGAACTTCGTATCTTGCGTCCCGCTGACGCTTATAAATTATTTAATACGAGAGTGAGAGGGATGGTGGTTTTCGAATTTCGTAGTAGCCTCCCCAGTTCTGTCAAATGCCCGGCCCGTTCGAGTGAGTGGACGCGGTGGCATTGCCATACATTTGCATCGGGTTTTCCCGTGGTATTTGTTTTTTTCCAGTTAGTAATTGTTTAAAATTATTATTTTAATCGGTGAAAATGGAGTAAGAATCCCTAATTTTTATGTTTTTTATCAACTGTCGGCGAACAGACAGGACGAAAAATAACAGCAGAACGTTAATAATAAAAACTTATAACACCCCTCTTTTTGCGTCGGGGGTTAAAAATAGGGCACCATTTGGGAACGGAACCCTAAAAGCTACTTTCTTTGGCATAATTAGTCTACTTTAATCTGTCTGACTGGCTCTTGTGTGTTCCGCTAAATGTGCCCGTGTGTGTAATGGAACAACTTGCGTCAGAAGCATTTCCTTCGCGGCACGTGAGTGCGTGCGCCCGGCAGGGGTGTCGAACTTACGGCCGCGGCCCGCATGCCGCATATGCTCCGGGACTACACTATGATATTAATACCTACATACAATCTTTCATATGAATTAAGTATTATTTTTACAAGCTTTTATTTTTAATTTGCCCTGTTCGTTGTTGTTATTGGATCAAATCTTGTAAGCTCATTTAGACCCACTTCCAGTGGTTGGATTAATTTAAAATTTGATATACATATGTAAGTTGAATAACAACTCAAGTATAGTCAACAAAAAAGCTGGTATCTATTAAAAAATATTTTTTAACAGAAACGTATTTTTGACATTACTTGCATTGTCATCGTACCGTACATGTCCATCTCGCATATTAAGTAGATTTAAAAAAACTAGCTGTTGCCAGTCGTCTATGTGATATTAAGAGTCAGCAAGCGAGTACTGCCTTTTCGCAAAGTAACGTTGGGCAACCTGTTTCATTTCGCTAACTCTAAAACTGTAAGTATTTCAGGATTTATTTCAGAGCCATCGTGTAGAACCCTTTAGTTTAGGTTAGGTTAGTTTTATAAAAAATCTGAAATATTCACTGTTTCAGAAATATTAAACAGTTGGGAAATGAAAAGTTGCGAAATGAAACAGGTTGCCAAACGTTATTCGCCGAAACATTAGTAAACCGTCAGCAAGCTATAAATGAAACTATTCTTGGCTACATTTTAAGGTATATAATAATGAGGATATTACGAGGTACAACTGCGTACTAAATACAACTGCGTACATAATAAAATTGAAATTGGCGCCAGGAGGAGTTCGGTATAATAACCAGACGACATAATTGTCTAAAGCACGAGCACTCGCGATCTCATTTACCATCTCTTTCTACCCTCATCCTACACTGTGTGTGTGACAGAAAGAAATGGTGCAAATTATTATGGATCGGAGTGCGTTCGACAATAAGACCGCATGATGCTGCCTGACCCGACACTGCGAATAGCTCCAGTTTAGCTCCAAAGACTCTGTAGTAATTATTCAATGGCTATATCGAAATATGGCTATGGCTAAAATCGAAATATGGGTTAATGGTCATACCTAATAATAACTGACGTTATTCAAATTGACTACCTATAGTTCTATTTTATTTGACGCCTATATTCACTAAACTTACCTACGCCTCTCTTTTTTTACTTTTTATTTAGTTCTAAATAATCTTTTTCTCTTTTATTTAATCGAATAATAGATTATACAACGAATGCATATAATGCGTTATTTAACCCGAGAAGCTTTAATCCACCCGAACAGGCGATAAATAATGTCCAGAAAGTACTCACAGCTATGCGCTAACTACGAATTTGTTGCGCTGGCTGTAGAGACTTTGGGCCCGTGGTCGTCTCAAACAAAAAAACTATGCAAGGAGTTGTCCACAAGGTTGGTCCATGCCACTGGTGATCTCAGGGCTGGCTCCTACTTTGCCCAACGGCTAAGTCTCGCGATCCAGCGTGGCAATGCTGCCAGTATCCTGGGATCCTTGCCGCGGGTCAACTGCGATAGCTTGTATTTTTAAGTTAGTTTTATTCTCCTACTTTTTTTTATTAATATTTGTAACTTAATGTGTTAAATATTTAATTATTCATTTACTAGCTTTTATTTTCATACATTACTTTATCTATACTCACTTGTCAGAATTCTACATCCAGGGTTATACAAAGTTCATCGGCATAAAAAGTGAAAAACATTGTGTTTGTTTATGTTGATCGGAAGTTTCTACAACTAGCATTTAATAACTGATGCGATAGAATACAATTGTGATCGCATTCACCATCCTTTCTCCCGTCATCCTATACAGTTCGACAGAAATAAGTGGTGTAGACTATGTGTTAGACTATATGGCATGACAATGGCTTACACCACTTCATTCAGTTAAATGGTACTGGTAGAAAGAGATTGATAATGTGGTGGCGAGCATCCAGGGGTTAGACGATACGGCCTCTGGTTTGTCACCCCTGCATTGTACGGTCACCCAGGGCCGCTTGGCAACAGGCATCCAACATGCACGCGCGAAACCGTCCTAGACCTAGGCTGTTTAGAGCCCCATCAAAGTTTACTGGCTCATTATTGGCGCACTCGAGCCTGACCGGCTGAGCTGCGACCAAGACGTAAGAGATGGCGGAAAACAAATATACACTAATTAATATACTCACATACACAAAAATTATCTCACTCCACATACAAAATTACCTATTATTACTGCACACATTTAAGGGGCAGATTTTTTGCCACTTAGTATATAGATTATGTGAAAGTTTATTTGGCTGCACACACAAAATGTGTATATTAGTTACTCAGCTAACTTAAAACGTAATATGCAAAAACGCAAAAATGTTAAAATTATAATTGTAGTGCATCAATGTAAATCAATGTAAATTGATGCACTACAATTATAAAGCTAAATTTCATGTAGGCCTGGTTGAGATTTTGCGGTTTTAACATTTTTGCGTTTTTGCATATTACGTTTAAAGAAAACTGAAGTTACCTATTCGGCCACTTGACACTGACGAATATAAACAAATAATTTGGCATTAAATATAATATTTATATGTATTATCAAATTACCTACTACCTACCTACCCACTGTTGTGTCCCAAACACATAATCTACAAAGAGCACGATGAAATCTGGACTGATTAGGTTACGCACAACATTGTATGTAAGATCTTTTTACCTGTTCAAATATCTAATTATACTAAGTACCACTTTTAATTTAACGTCCTCGTAATGAAATTTATAAGCGCTCATTTGGAGATGTATTTCTTATTAAAAGAAAGTGACATCCAAAACACATTCAAAAATATATTGTTTCTACTGAAAACAAAGTAACTGTACTTTAACAGTTTTCAAACCAAATCAAATTAGCTCTATTTGTTGACATTGTTATTTGCATAGTGACTTAACATGACTGGTAGTTTTTATAGCTTCAGTGTTTTTGACAATTTCAGCGATACTGTGATTTGTTTTACGTGTATTTATATAATATCTCCCTGCGACATATATACATGAAAAACAAATATCTATCGCTTAACGCTTGGACCTAAGCCTTATCGCTTTTCGTCCGTAGGTATTGTAAATGTAGTCTTTATAACGTACCGTTTTGGAAGAGAAGCGTGTTCTGCCTGAATTAATTCAATGTTTACTCGAGGTTTACTCGTATGTTCACTTCACGTTCACTTTATGAAGATACTTGACTGATGACTGATTTGATTCTACTGCTACACGTCTCTATCGTCATTGGACCGACACAGAAATTGGTATCGGCACTGATTATTTGTTTTAATATAGAAATAAATAAAAAATCAAAACTACAAAAATAAAATACCAAGATATTCTTAACAAAAGAAAATGCAATTAAACTGGGGCTTTGCGACCTCGCAAAATGGCTGAAATATTCTCCACAATTAATAAAAATATCTGAAAAGTATATTGACAATACTTTTAATTAATTGACTATCGAACTGCTTACCAAATCTCACTAGAATCGATTGACAAATGTTTGTACAGGAGAATAGTCACACAGACATAAGTACGAAAGTGTTTTTTCCCAAGTTGAAGCCGAGACGCTTCGTTCGCGTTTCACGCTCGCTCAGTCAAATAATTGCACACGCGAGACTTACTTACTTAATCACGAGACGATTTAAATATGCTAATATTACCTCGGCATTTCGGCCACGTGGTCACGAGTAGACAGATGTGCTAGTAATTATAATTGAAGCCCGCAAAAAAATAAAACAAAGACAGAATTACTTTTCCTACCTTTCTAGAAAACGTATTTCAAAATCAAGCCTGTGAAACAATTATAAATTGGAAAAAAATATCTGAAATTACGAGTTAAACAGAACACGAATATTACGTAATTAATTTAACAACTGTACATAAAATAACATAAAACACATGTAATTAACTCTATTATTTTAGAATGGAACCATTTTTTGACGAACCATGTGGCTGAATATTTTTATGTTTTTATCTAACTATTCTTCGTTTATTATTAAACATAGGTTTTCAAAGGTGATATTTAAAAACTTGGCTCCTTGTTCCGGAATCTTCTGACGATTTACTAAGTTACAAAAATACCCGAGCATGATACGAGCTCCGCAGAAAAAACTATAAAACTCGAAACCTGTTACGATGTTACGATTACAAGTTTCACATTATTGTCGCTGTCATAACGATAATTAAAATTTAATGGGACAGTGATAGGGTTACCATTTGTCTGGACTTTCGACAGTGTGGAAAAGACACACACTTCTTCCCACGAAAACGCATATAAAACGTCTAGATTTATAATTTAATTAAACTATGTTTAATCATATTGTTACGACGGTGGTTAGGTGCTAAACTTTGATCGTGTTTTTCGACCCATTGGAGACGTTTTCAGTAGGCTGGAATACGGTTTCAGGCCGTTTCAGATGATGCTCTAGCACATATTAGTTTATCAAAATTTCACCCAAGTTACCGTTGTTTTCAGGCGCCTGAAACATGTTTTCAGTCCGTTTCAGGCCACCTTCTATCCGATGACGCCATAACCTGAAAACCCGTTTTCAGGCGTTTTCAGGACCCCTTATGGGCCTCTGAAGTACATTTCAGTATATGGCGAAATTTTCCATAGGAGTGAAAGAGATAGCACGATTAGAAAGAGACAGCTATACTGAGAACATTCGAGAAGGTGTGTGACAAGGATAGCCTATATGTGTGAGAGAAACAGACTGATGATCCTGTTTCCGGAATATTCTAGTAACTGTGTGAGAGAGATAGCACATGAAAGAGACAGACACTCTACTCGTTTCCGGAACATTCGAGATGTAGGTATGACGTCCTAGCTGGACTGTTCTCGAACTTTGTGGACCGATTCACCGGGGGTATATAAGCCGGGTGAGGTTGCGGCGGAGGACAGTTTCGAATGCGATACCGAGCGATAAACATCGAAGAGAATCAAAGCGACTTGTAAGTGAGTTTTAGAGTGCGAAATTACTGTGAACTGTTTTTAAGTGTTTTGTAAAGTTAAGTAACATTGTGAAAATAAATCCTACTCTTATTCATCGGTGTTAAAAGTGCTTTTCAATCACGAACCCACCCCACGAACGTAACATTTGGTGTCAGAAGTGGGATTGAAAATGCCGCTTACTCCGCGAGAACAAGAGAAGGAGATGGCTGAGGTCCAGGATAAAATCGTGGCAGTTGACATTAAAGTCAAAAATTACGAAACGCGTCTCAACGGGCTTAACGAAAAGGTAGAGGGCCTCGAGAATCGCCTCCAGAAGTTGGAGAATAAAGTGGCCAATGGCACCACCAGTTTTTCGGGCACACTAGCCACAGGAGGAGAAAAGTTAAAGGTACCACCATTCGATGGTACCTCTTCATGGGCCACGTACAAGCTCCAATTCGAGATGGTTGCCGAAACGAACGGCTGGACTGACAAACAAGCTCTAGCTGCCCTCGTGCTGGGACTGCGTGGTAAAGCCTTGATTGTATTAGACATCATGGCGATAGCGGGAACTGAGGTGACTTTGGAGCGACTTATGGATTTCCTAGAGTCGCGTTATGGTGACTCCCATCTGGAACCCGTTTATAGAGCTCAGTTGAAAGACAGGGTGCAGTTAGATGGTGAGAGCCTGCAGCAATGGAGCCTGGAAATTGAGAGGCTGGTCAGAAAGGCTTACTTGTCATTACCATCTGTAGTAGAGATTATGCTAGTGCAATCATTCATAGATGGGATTCGAGACTTTGAAGTGAGGGCTGCTGTACGACTGGGCCATCACAAGACCTTAAAAGATGCACTGGCGCACGCATTGGAAGTAGAGGCCGTACGCACCGATCCTCGTTCTTACCGCAATCCAACGGCGACGGATAAAGTGAAACTTCGAAGCGGGCCTACGTGTTATGCGTGTGGGGAATAGGGCACAGGAGGTTGTGGTGTCCTAAGCGAGAGCCTCGGAGCGTTGAAGCTGGGCGCAATGGATCGAGATCAGCAGAGATCCAAGTGGAGACAGATAAAGTGAAACTCCGACGGGGACTTATGTGTTATGCATGTGGAGAGAGAGGGCATATGAGATTTGCGTGCCCTAAGAGAGATGCTCGGAGTAATATGGAAAGTTGGCGCAAAGAATCTAGAGCAGCGGATGTAGTAACGAGCGCCGCGGCAAGACAGCGGCAGGAAAACGCAGATGTTTTATCCAGAAGGCCATGTAATGCTGACATGAGGCACGAGAGAAAAGAACACGCTTATGTGAAGCTGCTAAGAACAGACACCATTAGTCCGAAATGGTGCGGGGAAGCGATTAAAGAAGTACAACATCACCGTAGCGATATCAAGCCCATTCTGAGTTGGAAGAAATCTAAAACAAAAACTCAATGCGACAGGAAGATGGATCACGTGAAGTTTGAAGAAGGCTCACTCGTCTGGCTTTGTAACCCAGTAAGACGTAAAGGGAAGTCTCCGAAATTATCACCGAGTTGGGCAGTACCGTACAAAGTAGTCACTAGGATCAACGATGTCACATACCGGATACAGCGTAACGCGCGTAGCCCCTGTAAGATTGTTCACGTTGATCGGTTGCCAAGTACCATGGATCTAATGATGCTCGGGACGAGCATGTCTTAGGAGGGGGCAGTGTTACGACGGTGGGTTAGGTGATAGACTTTAATCGTGTTTTACGACCCATTGGAGACGTTTCAGTAGGCTGGAATACGGTTTCAGGCCGTTTCAGATGATGCTCTAGCACATATTAGTTTATCAAAATTTCAGCCAAGTTACCGTTGTTTTCAGGCGCCTGAAACATGTTTTCAGTCCGTTTCAGGCCACCCTCTATCCGATGACGCCATAACCTGAAAACCCGTTTTCAGGCGTTTTCAGGACCCCTTATGGGCCTCTGAAGTACATTTCAGTATATGGCGAAATTTCCATAGGAGTGAAAGAGATAGCACGATTAGAAAGAGACAGCTATACTGAGAACATTCGAGAAGGTGTGTGACAAGGATAGCCTATATGTGTGAGAGAAAGAGACTGATGATCCTGTTTCGGAATATTCTAGTAACTGTGTGAGAGAGATAGCACATGAAAGAGACAGACACTCTACTCGTTTCCGGAACATTCGAGATGTAGGTATGACGTCCTAGCTGGACTGTTCTCGAACTTTGTGGACCGATTCACCGGGGTATATAAGCCGGGTGAGGTTGCGGCGGAGGACAGTTTCGAATGCGATACCGAGCGATAAACATCGAAGAGAATCAAAGCGACTTGTAAGTGAGTTTTAGAGTGCGAAATTACTGTGAACTGTTTTTAAGTGTTTTGTAAAGTTAAGTAACATTGTGAAAATAAATCCTACTCTTATTCATCGGTGTTAAAAGTGTTTTTCAATCACGAACCACCCCACGAACGTAACAATATTTTAAATTGTCTACCTAATGCGAAGTCCATCCGATCGCAATCTCGTACCATATTAACTCGCTAATCCTACGAAAAGTAACGCGAAAGCTTATTAAAGGAAATCTTAGCCATTTAGGTTAAATAGCAACGCAACATCAATCCTTTAGCATTAAGTCCGAATAGCTTGCCTTGCGGCGCCGGCGTTAGAGTGTTACCCCCCCCCCCTCTTCTATAGCTGCCGTAGAAACCGGAGGGATAATACCAGAAGAGGAGCAGCAGTGTATTCTTGGCAAACTTTACATCCTATACTACAAGCGTAGCGGAAATTGGCAACCCCTCATGGTTCACGTTTGGATGCAGGCCGCTTGCAACCGAAGCAACTGCTATGGGGAGACATATGGACGCCTCCATAGACCTCCAGTTATGGCTGTAGACATAATACGGCTGATATGATTATGATGATGACGAATAGCGATAATCACTTACTTATCACGCACTTATCATTTTCCTTACTTAATTTATAAAAAATGGTTACCCTGGTGTCGTTCGCCGACTCACTGCGACAGATTATGGCGGTATCACGTCGGCGTCGCCGCACCGCCAATTTTGTACTTCGCGCACTTGACCCAAGCGCTTTGCACTTGCAGTTGCAGCCATGATGTGGCAGAAAGAACTTCCGTGACTTGCGTTTTACTTTTCTACTTGATCCTTTTTTCAATTTATGACGAAGCCTTATTGGACTTCCTCCAATTTTTCGGTCATTATACTTTGTGAATTTTTGTCCGCGCAGACAATGCCCATACCCATTTTGGTCGACATACTCGTATCTGTAATCTTAGATTAACCAAAAAACCGTAACGTCGTTGAATGAGTATTTACAATCGATAGCTGATAAAAGACTATTAAAAAGTTAGGGAACAGAAAATCCTAATTGGTAAGTAAGTAGTTCTTAAACAACTCGAGCTACTATAGATTACAGAGTATTACTGAATAATTGATTGATTCATTGATTCAGACGTTACTTTACAACGTCGGAGGTCCTTAACAATGATCCAACCATGTTTTACAATGAGCCAACACATTTTGAAAGTAACATTCGAAAGTTTTAAAATCCGTAAGTATTTATATTCCTACAAAACTATACATGTCATCTTATCAGACTGTATGCAGAGGGTGAGTGGAAGTTATTACCGACTAGTGAACAATATGAATTAGAGCTTTTGTTGTCTACTTACTCTACACGTAAATCAAATTCATCACAATTCTTTACCACTTCATCATCATCATCATCTGAGGCATTACAGCGGCGGTGGGGTTTACCACTGCTACTTTTTAATTTAATCTGGTTTCTCGAATCGACCCCCGACTGTTCTTTAAAACAAAATCGAGATCATTACCAAATACAATTCCAATTTTAAAACCCGCAAGCGTCCGATTTATAACCCGCTGATGTTCCTAGCTTCCTGGTTTGCCCGGGATAGCGTTCATTTATTCCCAAGAAACAATCGTCCATTACGCCAGAGCTTCGTTTTGTTCGCTAGTGCACCGCTGCTGTAATGATCGGACACTCCCCCACTATCGCACTAGTAAATTGCTCGTTCCTAGAAGGTACATCTCTATTGGGATCGCGACTCAATAATGCCTCATTGCGATGCACGATACGTCTGGCCGGCCGTCGCCCGGGGTGCATGCATGTGAATGAGAGTCGGCCCTTACCCCCGGCTCGCGCAACTCGAACGTAAACTTAAAGCAATTAGTAACAATTACAGACTATCTACAATTATTTACACTACAAATATTTGTTACGGGATGTAGAGTGATTACCTATAAAGAGCTTGTGATTTTTCGACGCCGTTCCTTTTTTTTCGGACGGTCTGTTGCTGTTAGCCTCAGGTGGCTTTTACAACTTACAGGAGAGAGGTTGAGCTACTGTTCAGCAAAGGTGACGTGATGTATGCAACTAAGTCGAAATATCGGGAGCTTGTTAAAGCTATCACGGTCTATACAAATACTTCAAAGTAATTTAGTTTGAATTTTAAAATTCAAACTATATACCATATCGAGATAACATATACCTATATATGCAGATATAATGTCTGGTGCTCATTATTACTTGAACACTAATGCACTCGTATATAGAATTTGACACAAATACTTTAAGTATTTTACGTGGCGTTTGTGATAGTTCGGTAGGTATTTGGGATTGCGTGACATGTATCGTGTTGTGTATGTGGCGGCGAAAGACGTTTTACATGAATACATGCGTGTCGCACAAATGTGGCTCTCTTGGACAGTTACGAGTAAAATATAGATAAATATACTAATTTTATTCTTCACAACAAAAACATAGCTCAATGACATAAGACTAACAAAAACAAAAAAAAAACAAACTTCAAATCAAATATGGAAAACAAGAGTTCTACAAAATAGAACTAAACAAACTGTCATTAACATATTATACACAGAACAGGGAGGAAGTAGGAGGAAAATTTTAAATAATTTGTAGCTTAAATTAAGCGTAGATATATTTTCAAATTTTTGTGGTAGCGCTTTTTTACGCAGACCGATTATAAAAGTCACTCTCTACGTTTATTTTTACAACAAGGAAAATCTAAATGTCGATTCAATGCGCTCGCGACAAATTTTGAGCTTGATGGAAATGGAACAGACATCTCTCGAATTCTTTATATTATTATACTACACTTGGGAGCAAAAATGTTTGTGACCAAACTCATTCGAAACAGCTTGATCGATTTTTATGAAATTTTTTCCTAGCCTATATTCGGTAGGTCTGAGAATAGGATGTAAACTATTTTTCATACTTCTACGCGGACGGAGTCGCAGGCAACAGCTAGTATACTATAAAAATAAAATAAATTAAATCACTTGCCGCTGTCTGTCTGTATGTAGTACTCGTAGGTACGCTTAGATCTTTTAAACTACGCAACGAATTTTAATGTGGTTTTCACCATAAATTAGATCATTTTTCCGAAAATGCCGGAAGGTTAATATATAGTATATGATACATAATATACTAGTAGTAGTTACTAGTATCTGGTGTGGTTTGGGGTAATGGCAGTTAAAAATGTCAAGTGACTTTTTTTTAATTGGACCTGTGCGAACCTGGGGCGGGGCGCTACTAGTTGATAATGAAAAATCTTGGTCAGTTTTTTTATTAAAATCAATTGATGCTTTAGTTTATATTTTTCATGTAATAGTATGGAACCTTTACGCTCAGTGCATCCCGGTAGGCTTATCGGAGAAGGCGCGGTTGCACCCCGTGGCTAACTAATTGCAGTAATGTAGCTAAATTATAGGCCAGGAGCAGGCGAGCCTCTTATGTGTTTACCGGTAATGACCAGTCCGACACTTCGTGTTTTGTGTAAATAAACCGTATTATTAGGGTTCCGTACTTCAAAAAACCTCCGAAGTGCGTGTCGGGTCACGCGCAATGTAGAGTTCCGTATGTGGCACGTGTTATGTTGTGATTGACTATTAGTCTTTAACTTGTGATGCGTATGATAAACTGCCATTGAGTGTTTTGAAATTTTGAGTAACTACCTACGTATAAATACGCCTAGTAGGTAAACCTAGATATGTAAAAGTTAATTTCAACTATGACAGTGTTTAAACTTTAGACCTAGCTGGCGTTTTTACGAATTTAGCATAAATCATAAAGTGATCTAAGGGCATATTACTCTACCTACAGGGAAGACGAAATAAAAATCATCTAGGTCCTCCACTTTATATATTAACGAAATTATTACCGAAGCCCAATTACAATCTTCTAGTACCTACTGAAGGCATGACGAAACTTAAGTTTAATTTTTACCACATTGGCTACGGAACCCGAAAAATACCTACATTTATTTTAACCTTGGCTATGATCGAGGGTTGTTGACAGAGATGACAACTGTGAACTGAGACAAGTGATCTTTTAAAAAAAGGATTGTTAATAAATTAAATAAAATGCTTTGATAACACAGGCTAACACAGACTTGCGAAGGAATTAATGGCGTGTGTGAAGTTCCCAATCCGCACTGGGCCCGCGTGGGAACTACAGCCCAAGCCCTCTCATTCTGAGAACAAGCCTGTGCTCAGCAGTGGGACGTAGGTATATAGCCTTGGATGATGATGAACACATGCTTTAGGTAACTCTGTGACTGGATGAGAGCTGATTTTATTGATTGATTGGTTAAAAGCCTTGCCAATACGTAAATATTACGTACTTACCTAGGTAACTACATAAAAACTATATCACTAGTGCGCTATTACCCGTTTAAAGTTTCTCAGTAGATAAGAAAATTATAGTTTTAACTAAAGGCTCTTTGGAAGGTAAAAATGTTGTTTTTCCACATTTCTAACTTCCTGCAATGGGCTGCGGGTATTCATGGGGCCACGATAAACCATCTCTGAAGCCTGTTCATTAACGAGATCATGGCATAATAAACTACAATTTTAATATTCCTGGGAGTTTCCTTAGTACCCTTGTAAAACTAGCTAGTATCTGCATATTCAGATTTCAAATGGGTGTTATGAGATGAATAAGAATTAGGAAAAAACAGCTTGTATCTAATTGATGGCTGTATGCAAGTAACCTGTTAAATACATATTTCCCGTACGGATTACGTAATTGCTAGTTAAATAATAAAGAAGCTCAGTCTCAATGAGTTAATAGATCTTAATGGTAATTAAATAAAGCTAACGACTTATAATTATATATAACAGATAACTTAGAACAGAACGCTCATTATTCCCAAAATCAATTATCTGATTACAAAAAATAAAGATATCGACGTCGGATAAACTTCGTCAGCTGAGTATCGCCCATAAATTGACCTAGAGATCTACTGACCGAAAAAAAACGCAACAAGATTATTATCATTTACCTACGGTTACATATTTGAATATCGAAAATTAAAATACCTACTGTTAAAATGTCGATGTTCAAAATATCGAATATTATAATGTCGACTGTATCGAAATATCGAAAATTAAAATAAAGAAAGTTTATATTGTCGAATGGTTAGATAGATAACCTACGTCCAATATATCGAAAGCGTTGCCTAGTTGGAAATCAGTTATTGTCAAGCTGACCTGATTTGGCAGACACTCCGATGACTTCTACAGGAAGTAAGACAACGTGTCAAATAAATTGTCAAAGACCAACACGGACAAAAAATGTGATGCTCAGGGTACGAAACTTAACGATTAAAATTTCAATAACGTCAAATCGATTTCTGAAAGTTAGATTTAGTGCTAAAAATTCTCCAATTGCTAGAATAGATATCCCTTAAAAAATCCAATATCCCCTAATCTACCAGAATCCATTTAAGCTCGACCTTAATTTTCAAAAATTCAAACAGGACTTGAGGGTCCTCCTGGTTCGGAAATGTTGAAATTCTATTTCTATCTGAAACCTAAAAACCTCTTATATGTATTCTAATTATTGTATGTATAAATTGTAAATTTTGTTATCCTGTAATTCTACCTCAATAATTTTATATAAATTAATGTAAGTATCAATAGAAATTTATTATCGCTGCCTGTATTATTTTAGAAAGTTATTTTTATGTTGATTTGACATATATATACTATTCATATTAAATTTGATAATTTTAGTCTTAACCTATTATACCTAATAATATAATTGTACTGATGTCTATAAGATTGCTGTGCCCTTGCAGGGTTCATGTTCCTGGTCTTATAAAATAATGTAAAATCTTATGTACAACATGAAACGCAATAAATAAATGAATGAATGAATGAATTATCCTCAACTTATCGTACAGATACATTTACTTGCGTCTTATTCGTCATAAAAAGCTTTCCGGAGATCGAAATCGCACGAGAAATTCGAAAATCAGTGGTTGGGTGGATGCAACAGCAGGATGTCACCTGAGTGCAGAGTATAAGTGCAATTACAAGAACCGGCCCGCGCGTCCGGCCGCAGCCGCAGCTTCCTCGCCCGTTACGTATTTACTTATAATTTTAAATCTTTCAATTCGACGGCGAACTGACTACTTCAGGGGGCAGATTTCTACGCCTGCAATATTAATCAAAAGTGGTGAAAGTAGACATAGAACCGAGTTAAATTTTCAGATAGTTACTTACACCCTTCCAGAAGGTATTTAAAAACTTTAGATTTTAACATATTATTTATTTGAATATGTTGAAAGTAGGGAAGAGACTAATGTTTAGATGATCGTGCTTTCAAACATCGGCGTCTTGTATTCTCTCCTTGTTATTGTTCTTTGCTTAACTGGAGAGAGTACCTACCTTCTGGTTCTCCTAAGCTGTTGTTTAGGTACTACTAATCAATTTCTAGGTCGTAAGTAATTCCCAACTATTATGACATCGCACTTCCTCAGCCTTTTGACAGTTGACAAAAACAAACTTTTTTAATTGATTCAACCTAAATAAAAAATATACCCAAATCAATCAACCAATCAAAGTATCCTTCCTACCTAATATTCGATACTAGTGGTATGTGTATGCACTCTTTTTTGCACATAAAAATAAAGGTCAACAATGAACAGGACACACAACACAACAGTGAACTAGTCTCACCCGCAGCAGTCAGGAAGATCACGAGGATGGTCACGACTGGCAGGGCTATAAAATCAAAATAGCAAGTGTCGTAGCCTCGGGTGAGTTTGGTGTATTTGAAGTGAGACCCAGGCGTCCTCGTTCCTTATTATTAATAATGCCGACAACGTCCACGAGCGAACGTTCCGCTGCGTTTTACGATCTAGGGTCGGCGACGTTGTTAAGAGACTAGGTTGGCTCTTAGTGTACTCTACCTATACGTAGATACTTAGAAATGGCATTAGATATGACCAGGTTAACCAGAATTAACAATTTTTATTTAAACATTCATATTTAAATGCTCTTTTTGGTGTAATAAAAATATTGTTTTAGTTTGATAAAATTCAGAAAACAAATCGCTGCTTTAGTTGGATAGTGACGTAACTAAAAACAAAATCATTTTTTCCAGTAGAGCCATTAAAAATCACGTTAAACTGTCTTTTCATGCATAAATAGTTTATTTTCGTTTTCAGGTACTTAGTTACTTGGTCTCATTTAAAATTCTGAATCGTTAATTTTCAAGAACTAACCCGTTGCAATCGTAATTTAACCCAATAATAATGAATGTTTACAACAGCCTACAAAACGTCAAATGAAACTACTTTGGTCTCTTAGAATTGTAACTTACAGCTTCGTAAATGGAGCCCCATGGGGCTTGGCCTCTTTAGAAGTGATAAATCCCCTTTAATCTTAGCTCTAAATGCTTGCAGTTGATCAGGCGTTGTCTATACCAGACTAAAGCTGATCTATAAACCGATGGAGTGGTAAGAGTGAAGTTAACGTCTCGTTGATATATCCGTTACCTAATTATAGTATACGAGTATACAATACAAGGTAATTTTTTAAACGTGATAGGTACACAAAATTTGTTTTTCTAGCTTAATCTATGCTGGACAATTATAACGTATTAATGGTCATTATTCGAGCGTTTATTCCATATTATTTTTGTGGGCACATTTTTCTTGACATGGTAGAAGATTCTGTTACAGTTTCCAAGCTATCTAGCAAAAGTAAAGGACGTCTAAAAAATAATCAAAAATGGCATCAAATTCTGCAGCCCATTCATAAAAAAGTTTTAATTAGACTTTTTAATATAGATATCCATACACTAAAGTTAAGTTAATCTGATAGTGGGGCACTGTTAAAGGTTAATTAAAAAAATGCACTGAGTTTAAATTGTGTACCTATGTATTAAATGTATGTCGGTTCAGTTTGTAATCTTTGCGGCTGACAATATACTTACCTACTTTCCTTATAGTTAGGTGCCGAAGTCAAAACGGGAATATTTTACCTCTTATTTTTTTACTTCTAAAGCTAGACCATTCTATAGGCCGCTGGGCCAAGCTTAAGTACTTTGTGCGATGAAAAATAATTAATCCGGCCCGAAGGACCATTATGTTGGATAATAATTTCCAGTTGCACTAAAGGAATACGATATAGCGTAGTTGTTCTGATCACTCGCCTATTGAACTGGATTACGTTACGGTAATGTGAAAGGAATAGGAGGAATATTCTATTTCAGTATTCCTACTTAAGACCCTATGCCAAGCCAACTTACGTATTTCCAATTACTATAATCCTTTTAAAGCTGTGTCTGTATGTACCTGTTTATGTAATAGTGAAATTTATTATTACAGCCCAGAGGTTAAAGTATAGCTCTACCGGTTTAGCTGGGGCTGGGTCGTTAGAAAGCATTTTGATGCTGGAAAAAAATACGATTGTTCCATTACGACATTCCTCAGGTTAGCCAAAGTAATGCTTCATGAAAATAATACTAGGTACATTGTGTCTTAAGGGCAGGAAATAGGAATTAGGAACGAGAGTCTATTAGAAGCTCGAGTACCGCCCCTGCGACATACATACAATATTTTTCATTTGTGAGTAAATATATATAAAATTGAATAGGTATTTATAAAACAACAAACATTATTTTTGCAAAATTTGTCGTTACCTTTGGTGCAGCTCGGAGTTTTTGTGGATGAAGCCCATATTCGTTGGTACCAATTGTACACCCTATTACTTTTCTCTAGGATTAGACTGGCTGTCTACGTGATGTCCGAATGAACCAAGATTCAAACATAATATGACACATAAAACAGAATTTGGGCAGTCGATCTAAGGCAATCAACATATTCAAATCATTGCATTCGTTGAAGTTTAAGCAAAAAGAAAGTGAAAATGTTTTTCTTTGAATATGGCTTTTTCAGATATTAAGGACCTTCAGTCCTTACAATAACCAAGGGCCACGGCATGCTCTACATAAACAAACGGCCGACATAAAGCAGGTTTCCACCAGAGATGGATGTGCGAGGTTGTGTTGCGAGGAATATGTTTTTCATTAACCAATAGAAACGCTTCATTTACCTCGCCTCTTTCCGCTCAGCTGTTTCCACCAGAGATGTGCTGTGAGAGGATGTGTAAATGAAGCGTTTCTATTGGTTATGAAAAACTGAAAAACACATCCCTCGTAACCATCCTTGCACATCTCTGGTGAAAACACTGATTAAGGATTCAATTTTGGATTTTTCCAGTGGGCAGCTGCGAAGGGGTCCGCTGTGGCGGTGACAAGCGCTGCGTGCTGGACGCGGAGCTGGGCGCGCACTGCGTGCGGTGCGGCGCGTGCAGCGTGGCCGGCGCGCCCGTCTGCGCGGTGGACGGCCGCACGTACGCCGGCGCATGCGCGCTGCGCCGCGCCGCCTGCGAGCGCGGGAAGGCGCTGCCTCTCGCGTACAAAGGCTCCTGCGTGGGTAAGTCAGCACTGCGTGCGTGGTGGCCAATAAGTTATGAATGTCAAAAAATCTACCATTAGTTCGGAAAAACAAGGAAAAACCTCGAGAAAAATCCGGCAAGAAACTCAACGAAGTAGGTTCTTTTCCAAAACAGGTTTACGATGTTATTTTATGACTTAAATCACGAATATTTAACACAATTAAGTACATTTTTAAACGTGTGCAATTTCCCCGAAACATATTTTTAGTTTTTGCCAGCCTGCAAAACGGAACTTTAAGCTTCTCTCTCGGTACCTATTTCTAATAGCCTTTGGCTTATCAACATTATTGGGAAAACGACGACAGGGTTAGAATACCCGCTTCTTTAAAAAAGATCTTAAAGATTCACGCGTCTCCAAATTATAGATAATTGCCCTCTGTTGTATAATAAAGGTCCACTTCTATCCAATTGCTCAACTATCCACTTTTAAAATCCACAGCAAACGCGACCTGCGCGTCGATAACGTGCAACGCGGGGCAGCGCTGCGTATCGGGCGGCGCGAGCGGCGCGCGTTGCGTATCGTGCGGCGCGTGCGGCGGCGGGCTGCGGCGCGAGCTGTGCGGCTCCGACGCGCGCACGTACCCGTCCTGGTGCCGTCTGCAGCGCGCCGCCTGCCACGCCGGACGCGTCGTCGACCCCATGCACCCCGGACCGTGCAAAGGTAATGCCGCATTTACAGTCGACGAAACTGAATCATGTACAGTCAACGTCACAAATAAGTGATCACTTTGAAAGCTTCAAGGTACAAAAGTGATGACTTATTTATGACGTTGACTGTACCGAGGTGGAACCTTTTCATAATCAATTTCGCATTGACTTCTTTGGCAAATTTATGAGATGGTAAGATGACGTTAGTAGCAGCGTCACGCCACTGCCATTGCCGCTAGCGCTGCCCGGCGCTCCCCAAGTGTTTTTTTTTGTTGGGCAGTATCTATCAAATGTAATGCTGTATTTTTTATTGATAAATAAATAAATGTTACTTTATATGTTTTATTTATATATGTAAAAAAGATCGAACCTGTTCAGAAGCTAGCTTGGGGATGGCGAGAAGGGCAAAATTGTTCTTGCTTTTGCAGCTTTTTTCTGACTGTACTTGCATATCCGTACCAGATTTCAAGTCTATCCATTTACTAAAAATGACCAAGATTTGACAGCTGCAAGGTAGAATAATTAAACAGAGAATGAGAGAAAGGGGGAACCATCATGAGTAGTTTTAACTTATTTGACTTCACTCAGGGGCCTTGACCTTTATGATTATTCCTAAATAATTGAACTTAATTGAATAATAACAAATATTTCCTTTCCAGGGAGCAAAAACATAACGGACAATAGAGTGACTGACAGCCGCAAAGGCAGCGACGGCGAGAAACGCATACTATAGTCATAGACTCTTCTTATCGTAGCGTTACTGTGTTCTTAGTAGTGTTTCTATGTTATCATTATCAACAAATATTCACTGCTGAGTCAGCAGGACAAAACTAACTTTAAATTCACAATATATTGCATTTTTACTATCTTGAATAGCTAAATTAATATCCACCTGGTCTTTTTGAATTCTAAATTTCGAGTTAGGTCTTGTCTAACTAATAAGTAGAACAAGAAACCAACTTGCTCACATTGCTAGACCATTGAAGTTAGACATATTTGGCCTGCGGGCCGCTCCAGAGTCATAACACTGTTAGAAATGTCGGATTTCAAAAGAAGCTTATTTTTAGCTCTAGTTGATTCTATCGAACGATTCATGTTTCGAATTATGTAGATAAATAATAGGTACTATAGTTTATAATTAACACTTACATACTTAATTAAATTTGAGCACCAAATCGTACTTAATGTTTAGTCAGAAATATACTTAGGAGTGTAGTTAGCACAAAATTTGGAACTTAGGTACTTCTAATATAGATAAATTCGAATTACCGTCTTGTTAGGGTCGCTGCGAAACTTGTAGGGTACCTAACTGTTAAACTTTCATCGGACTGACATTTGTTCTTAAAATTTTATTAACTAAGACTTGATATTTTTACTTCACGTGAACGTGGTTTTTGACGCTTATGCAATATTTATTATTAAGTTATGAAATATTAAGTTTTAGTGCAATAATTTTATTGAAAATGGTATGAAATTCATGTATGCGTGTATATTTTTGTTTTAATGAGTCAAACTGAACTGTGGCCACGGTCTAATCGATTCGGGCATATTTAGAGTGTTAAATCGTTTTCAGTATTATATGTATTTAAGATTATTAGAATATTCTTATTTTCGAAACATTTTATACATTGGATGTTAGGTGATTTTAATAGACTGTAGATAAAAAGTAATTTATTGTTACTTTTAAATTATTTCTAAAAGGTTTCCACATGATTATTTTGTTAGAATACTCGGGTATTTCTCTAACTTTATCAAAGCGATGTGTGATGTCAGTTTTAGTGAATTGACTCTCTTGGCGTCCGGCTTAGCTTTAATAAGTAACTCGGTTCGGGAATTGTCGAGTCGCGGCTAGTCCACATTCGCCTCCTGTTGCTTGTTGGCGGCACTTTTAGTTTTAACTATATATTTATTGGTCTAAATTATTCATAAACTCGCCTGTTCGATTTGCGATCATCTTTTGTAGCTGCAAATCCCTCCTAAAGCCAAGATCGAGACACTACACATAGATTATATTAGATAGTATAATTATTATACTTGTCACTCCTATTGATGTTGTAGTGTGTAAGTTTTTGGTAGATTTTAGAGTGGCACAAGCAAACTATCTTGACTATATTTAGCTATAGAAACTAACAATACAGAGAGCATTTGGACCTCAAAGTGTCGTATTGCGATCAATTTCAATTCACAATCGATTGTTGTTGAGCTTGTTTAATCTAGTGCAGGCAGTTAACTATAGTATAAATCATGGTGTTCGAGAAAAATGAGACTTAACTCCTACACGAAAGAGTAGAAATTGAATAAAAGAAGAACTACTAAAAAAAAGATATGCAAGCATTTTATGCCTTCTGAGCATAAAAAACGTAAGAAACCAGCACTTTATTTCAATGTCTATTCTTCTTGTTGTACTCTGTGTAAAGGTGATGTTTTTAAATCGGTGTTAGAGAAAGGGACGCAATGTACTGTTGTCTTGGACTTCTCAAACAAGGTTTCAATCCAAATGGTTCTAAATTTAGAATGTGGACGTTACTAATACTTTAATTACATAAATATTACTTAGCTCTTGTCAATTATTTCTCTGTGCTAATCAAGTTGTTAACTGCATCTGATATAATAATAATTACTTGTTGTAGTTGCTCATTGCGAACATTAGATGAAGTATAATATATTTGTCCTTGTTGATTACTTTTCTTGGTCTTCATAAATATTTTACATGGAATAATGAGATTTTATTTACCGATCCCTAATAAGGTATTATAATTGTGATTGTGTTTGTGTGTGTGCGTGTTTTTACTCTTTCATGTTAACAACTGATTCGGACTAAATTTTGTAATACATAGACTACATTTCTGCCGTGCTAGCTATTGGAAGTAAGTGTGATTTCGCCCAAGATTAAAATTAAACTTACTGCTGATATGCGTTAGTACTATTTTGGCAAAAATAAAAACAGACTTACTGTTGATATCAATCGCGCGGCAGATTTAATCCCGATATTTCTACGGGTTTATTATCTTAAGCTAAGCACGTAAAATCCCGATGATTTTGCCCAACTGAACTTACTGCTGACATCCATAGTAAGATTTTGCCAAAAATAAAAAACAGACTTACAACTGATATCGATCGCACGACAGATTATATCCTGATATTTCTACGGGTTTAACATCCCGAAATCTCAACCTCTAAAGTTTAGAGTCTAAATCACCGAAAGATAAGGTTTATGTGATGAACCCGGGGCAAAGGCTAGTCTTCTTTTATAAATAAAAATGAATCGTAAAATGTATTGCTAAGCGCAAAACTCGGGAACCGCTGGACCGGTTTCGCTAATTTATTTTTTTGTTGCGGTCGTTATTGTCAGGAGAAGGTTTTTATGGAAGAAAATTTAGAAACATTACAACAAGGGGCGAAGCCGCGAGCAAGAGCTAGTTTCAATAATAAAACCGTATGCGTAATGCGTATATCAAAATTTATTACAATACTGTACAGTGACACTGTTGGCTTAATTCATACTTTCACTTATCTTATTATACACCAGATTGCCAATTAGGAATGTCGCAATCATAATTATGAATAATCAACACTAGGGCGATTATCACATGGCAACGGATACCGCTATATGCGGCGATATGAGGAATCGTTTTTTTTATACAAAAAACCACACATTAACACACAGGATCCTGCGTGCAAGGGAGCGGTGCGTGCGACAGTACAATCACCAGCACCAAAATCTGACACAGCAAAGCGAGCATAAATATCTGATAAGACTCTTTCCAGGGCCGGTAGGAAGTATCAGATATTTTTGCATGCTCCGCTGTGGCAAATATAATGCAATGACTGTACAATTGGGCGGCGAATTTCGTCGCTACGTACACCGCAGCGGGATGCAGTGCCAGTGCGATAATCGCATAAGAGCTATTACACAATGTCTAAAGATCGCCGGTGACTCCAGGGAATAGAGAAAACAAGAGGAAAGGACACGCCAACGAGCTACGCTGATCATAAATAAGTTTAACTGAATATAGTTACGTCAACTGCTTTGTGAAATTTGAAGTTGATAATTCGGGTATCATCCGGTAGTTTTCTAGTCGTGTTGAATCTAAATGCTTTCGCGTAGTGTTCATTTTACCATGCTATTTAGAGACATTATTGGGGAGATGATTACATTTTTCACTATTCGACGCTAGGTGGCAGCACATTGTATGCATAACTGTACCTGTATTATATAATACCTGTACTGTATAATACGATATACCGTTGTCAGAGAGTTCAAATCATGCTAACATTTCAGAAGTTATTATCATATTTTTCAAATCTAAGCTACGATCAATAATCGCTAAGGTTTCCAAGTGAGTATGTTAGCATTTCCCGACACACTAGTTTCGGTACAAAGCGGGACTTATGATATGACATTTCCTCTTGGTTTTTCCAGTCCGTGGGTAGTCAAACTGTCGCCGACGACACAAAGAAAATGCTGGCCGGTCATCGCGACCAATACCCACTGTTGACTATCCGAGTAGTCAGGTCTTGTACTTCGAGTTCCAAATTCAAAGTTCATATCGTGCCGTGTCCCGCTTACGCTTATAGTATTTAATAGGAGAGAAAGGGACGATACGATATGATAATGAACTTCGAATTTCAAACCTACAAGTAGACACCCAGTGCGTAATGAACCTAATAAAGGGCCACTTCACACCGCGATGCGACGCAGATTTTACTGAGAGCGTTTGTAAATTAGAAAAAACTCGTTTACAAATTTTACCCATGATATGTGCAGCATCACGTCGCGTTGGTGTAAACTGATCTTAACATACCAAGGCTTAGTTATAATCGTCATGAATCTTGTTCGAATGCAGTGGCGTCTATTGTTAGTGTACAATCAAAAACAAAATCTAAGAGTATAGGCTGCTGATATTTCTTAAACTTTAGCTGTTCTATATTTATGATTGTTTTTATTTATTTATCAAGTAGTGCTTTACCAGATACTACATCAGAGTACAAAAATGGCCAATTTGGTACATTGACTTGTAAGTAAAAATAGCCTTTGATGTTTCAAAAGTAAAGGAATTTCTTGGTCAGCTATATAACCATAATGAAGTTGCTATGCCCACCTCATAGACAAAATATCCAATAGAGTGGTAACACGAGTTAATCAATACGGCAACACAAGTGATTCTTCAGTTATACCATATATCACAATGGAACAAAGCTTTTGGTATTACGATCTTGAATTTACCTTGGTGTGTCATAAAAAAACAAGCTAGTTTTACTAACTATGCGCCACGCAACGACTTAACATTTACTATAGATATCGATTATAACATTAGCATGTCTAATTTTAATTGTCCTGTTTGACCTTGGGCCAGCCAATCAGAATGCAGCAATCGCTGCTGTGGTTTCGCAATTTTTTATACAAATATGAACGAGGCATACCTATGATATTTCCACTCTATCGGATCATTCATCTATGGCTTACTCATTTAAAAACATGTTAGGATTTAATTGTAGGCAAAACTGATTTTTAGTGTAGTTTACCACGTCACTATATACGCAAAACACTACCTTAACAGTAGTACTTTATTTTATAGATACAGACAGATCAACATTCACACCATAACCGAATGTACAAAAAAATCACTTGCATTTTACGCATTTTGCCTTCAACCTATTTAAAATATACTCAAAATCACATTAATTCTACACCTAACTTACACTAAGTCTGTTACCGTTTATTTTTCTAAGTATTTCAGATGGAGAAGGATGTGACTACAGTTATCAAGAAAATTTCACGCATGCTAGCCTGTCTTCTAGCATTTTTAGCGTATAAATAACTCGCTATTATGGTCAGATACAAAGAATATGTGCGCAGAAAACTAAACACAACTAACAGATTTCCACTAGTTTAACCTTCATCCGAGTCCTGCTGCATAGTGGTCCTGGTGAACAGTTCCATGGTGAGTGCACTCAGGAACAGCGGTATGGACCTGTGGTGGTGCAAATGCAGTTCCACCAACTCTTCGAGGGTCGCGGAGTAGTCTGTGTGCACCATTTCGATGCCGTCGTCGCAGAGCGTGAACGTTAGGTATTCTTCAGCGGACTCTGCATACATGTTTGATATTCTGAAAAAGGAACGCATCGTATTATTATTGGTGGGCGTGAAATGAGTCGATTCGTGTTAATCGATTACATTACAGATTTTACAATCCAAAAGCAGCGGAAAGCGCTTCTGTTGCCGACAGACAATGCATCATAACCTAGGTCATTGAAGTTAGAGACTTGAATTTGTAAGATATATATTATACCTACACAATCATTTGCATTAATCCAGATTATTTCAGCAAGTTATAGAATGCACTAAAAATGGATTTAAAAAAAATCCATGGAATAAAACACTAGTTTTTTTTTATTCCGAACCAGCAATCCGTACTTCCATACTAATATATAAACGCGAAAGTAACTCTGTCTGTCTGTCTGTCTGTTACGCTTTCACGCCTAAACCACTGAACCGATTTTGATGAAATTTGATACAGATAGAATAGACCTTGGGAAAGAACATAGGCTATCTTTTATCGCGAAAAAGAGGCTTTAAGGGGTTGAAATAGTGGATGAAAGTTTATATGGTGGAAGTTCGTCGCTGTCGAAGATAAAACCATGAAACTTGGCATTTAGGCACTTAATAAGAAATAAGTGGAACATGTATGAGTTTTTTTGAAAATTAGACCTGTGAGGGGATGAAATAGGGGATGAAAGTTTATATGGAAGGTCGTCATTATCGAAGATAAATCGATGAATCTTCATTTAACTTGCCATTTCGGCACGTAATAAGAGATAAACAAATGTTAGTTTGCGCGTTTTTGTAAATTCGACCTGTGAGGGGATGAAATAGGGGATGAAACTTGGTTCTTTATAAAACTTGGCATTTGGGCACTTATAAGAAATAAATAGTTAGATTTTTTCACAGCTTTCGGGACTATTGACCTGAGTTTAGGGTTTTAATTTCAACGCGATACGGATACTCCGCGCGTTTACGAGATAAGTGGTCTTGACAGAGAGACGGACGGACGGACAGCAAAGTGATCCTTATAAGGGTTCCATTTTTTCCTTTTGAGGTACGGAACCCTAAAAAACATTTTTTCCGGGGCTTTTCATATTTCGACATATTTACTCGAAATTATGGGGATGAAAGTTATTAAGGAATTCAAAACAAATTTACTATAAGTATATTTATCGGAAATATGTGTAGCTATGCTTAGTAAAAATGCCGTCTTAATTATAATCCTACCCTCCTAACTTACAATAAAGGACGTAAGGTGTCAAGAGTTCATTGCTAAAATGTGGCTACCCGCAAAATATTTATGGTTTACCAAAGAACATGAATGGATGGATGGATGGAAGAACAAGAAAAAATAGTTTATATTTATAGCAACGTATGAAAATAGGTCGTTTTCAGTAAACCATAGATGTTTCTATGAGCTATTATTGGCAGAATAGGTATCCTAAATAAATCAAATACTTCCCAAAGTTAATTCCACACGGACGAAGTCGCTGGCAAAAGCTAGTGTTCTATAAAACTTCAGTATTATAAAACTGACCTATAATTCTTGTGTCCGGTTCTGTCAACCTTATAGCCCAGCAGCATATAACACACGTCCCTGTACTCCTGCGCAGACGACGTGAACTCCTCCTTCATCCTGGAACGTTTAAAATCAGTTAAGTCAAAGTTGAATCTGTTATGACAATCTTTTCCTTCAAGAGCATCACTAGTGAAAAACAATATTAGGTTTTTTGTCCACGTTGATGCGAATTTGACAGATATGTCACACGCGAGCGACGTTCGTGTAAGTATTGAAGGCTAGAAAGAAACCCTTTTAATTTGACAGATATGTCACACGCGACGCGACACGCGAGCGACGTTCGTGTAAGTATTGAAGAAACCCTTTTAATTTGTTCTTACGGCTGCGTTTCCATCAGAGAGCGAGGATGTGTTGCGAGAAATGTATTTTTCATGAACCAATAGAAACGCTTCAAAGTCAAAGTCAAAATATCTTTATTCAATTTAGGCTAAGCACTTATGAATGTCAAAAAAAAACTACCACAGGTTCGGAAAAACCTCTGTTGAGAAGAATCCGGCAAAGAAACTCAATGAGCCATTTTTTTAAAAACAGATTTACATTATTATTAAATGATATATACATCACAAGTATTTAACACAACTTTATTTTTAACACAGTAGGTTCGCTATTTGAAGGGATCGCTAATGCGGATCGGAATTATTTCCAAATATCCCTGTCCATGATATAATCATTAACTTTATAATACGCTTTGATATTAATGATTTTTTTGAATCAATTTTTAACTTTATAAAACGCCAGCTTTGATTTATTAATGTCTTCGATTTGATATTAATGTCTTCTTGACAATAGATCTGAATTTTGTATCCGTTTCATTTGCAATATTTTTTGGAATTTTATTATAAAAGCGTATGCAATTTCCCAGAAACGACTTTTTAGTTTTAGCCAGTCTTTAAGATGGAACTTTAAGCTTCCCTGTGTTTCTAGTAGCCTTTGGTTTATCGACGTTAGTGGGAAAATCACATATGTTCTTCCTAACATACATGATTAATTCAAAAAACATAAAGCGACGGCAGGGTTAGGATACCTGTTTCTTTCAAATAAGAATAAAATTCATTCATTTACCTATCTTCGCACTGCACAGCTCTAGTGGAAACAACTGAGCGGAGCGAGGATATGTAAATGAAACGTTTCTATTGGTTTACGAAAAACATTCCTCGCAACACGTCCTCGCGCATCTCTAGTGGAAACGCAGTCTACACGTGGCGATAGAAGATACAGAGAAGCAACGGTACGCAACAACAAAAACGATCTTAAAATTGTAAGACATACTTTCAAGTGCTTACTACTGGCGAATATATAAAAGTGGTTAGATGAAGGCGGAGATAACAAAAGATTGATACATAAAACTCGAGCAAAAGTCTATCTTACACGTTTACATGAAGATCCCGAAATACCTTTATCAACTTGGATGTTTCAAATATAAGCAAAATAAACAGTATGAATAGACCACAGATTTAGATTCAAGTGACCAAAGAAACTTGTAAAGTAACAAACACAGAAATGAAGTAGATATACATCTACAGCAATAGTAGATATACATACATATAACATCTATAATTATATGTATAAAAGTACCGTAGGTAATCAGTTGTCGACCGCCGCCGGGGTCGACTCTTCATCACTGCCAGCCGGCGAGGGACAAAATAATATCGTTAAGACTTTACAATTTACATTAATTTTTAAAAGATTCTGTACTGTAGTTTGGACATGAACAAATGTACATCTGCGACGCACGAATATTTAGTCAAGGAAATCATGACCTTCTATGGTCGTTAATCGATCATATCGAAATCAACTCAACGCTACAAACTCGTCAAAACACGTGCACCAGTCTAGCGTACCACATATGGCACACCACAAAGTAACTACCCTACAGGTGTGTTCAATCGCTATGAAACGCATCTTTAAAAAAATAACAAGCTTACACATATTTAATAACGACTGTACCATATGTGGTACATTGTAACTACCTTAGACATAATTATTATCTGATATGTGCTTCATACAAGGACTGTCAAAGCGATCGGGCAAGTGCTTTTTTAAACTGAAAACGTGTTAAACGACTTCATCTTTTGCTCTTAACATAAAACTTATAATTAATAATACAATTTATTACCTCTGCAGTTTAATTTGACTATTTTCAAGCTGCTGCTTTATCTGCAACAGTTCATCGGGGCATCCGCCCGAGCCGCCTTCGCGTAACGCAGCTTTCAGTTTCTTTATCTAGAAACATACAAATGTTTGCTATACTATTACTAACATAAGGTAAAATAACGAGAAAAAAAAATAATTTATTTAAATATTTTTTTTATAAATCTTTCACCAATAGAAGGCTACGATTATCAGTGAGTTACATAAGGTTAAACTGAAGTGCGAACTAATAAAGTTTAAGGACCCCTGAGCTAGTTGTTATAATTATGGTTCTACCTCTTCATTGGCTGCCTCTAAATCTCCTTGGACTTGCTTGTGAGCCAAAGCGGCGGGGTTGTCAGCCAAATGTATGACCTGAAAAATTAACTGTATTGTGAATCTAGTATATATTTTTTTCATCACACTTGCTCGTAAACAGTGTCAAAACATGAAGGCTACCTTGATTGCAACCCCCCAAATAAAACCCTCGACCGTAATGTACTTGTCATGAAACCCGTGGTCGGTAAAAGAGTCATTGCGCGTACAAATTGTCTTGTCATGAAGCCCAAGGTCGGTCGCATGAGTCAGTGCCCGTACTGATGGCGCTGTGCATGGCGTAGCAGCAGGACCACATGCACACGCGGCTCAGGCACATGCTGAGGGAGGGGGAGGGCGACGCTGCCAACAGCGCAGCCTAAGGTATCGCCAATATTGGGAACAATTATATTTTTTCTTTTACAAATATAAAATTTTACTCGTAAATGTGATGAAAAACATTGTATGTCGCACGGGCGGTACTAGAATTACGAACATCGACTCATTAAAGCCCTCAGTCTTCGACTTCGGGCTTCTAATAGACTCTCGTTCGTAATTCCTTATTTACCGCCCTTAAGACACAATGTACTATTTTAACTTCGATGCTTTGACAATAATTATGCATCACTTATACAACGCGATACATTATATATGATAAGGAAGTTACATTGATAAAAATCAATGCATAACGCTCTGAAGAGCACAGAACAATAATTATAGTAATTATTTAATGACTAAAATATGTAAGGATTTATAGTGATTTTTGTGACGTCACTAGCAAGTAAGTCTTTCTCTGTCTAATCTTGAATTTCAAAACCTTTTTAACTCTGTTATATTTAAAGGTAGTTTAAAAATTGTTTTTCTGTTCGATAACATGCAAGTCAAGCTTTGATTTATAAAATAATTAAAAAATAGTCAAATACCGTATTATTAACATACACAAATAAAGCCGTGGGACACCCTGTATTGTATAATATCACTGGAGTTACCATGTTAGTTGTTACCTTGGTGGTGGGCACGCTGAGTCGTTCTATCTGCCCCTGCAGGTTGTCTCTTTGCGCGCGCAGCTTGGCCGTGTCGCGCCGCGCCGCCTCTGCCGCGTCGCGCCACTTACTCACGTCAGCGCGAAGCGCCTCCACCACTGGGGATGATATACTGTTAGTTGACTGTGACACGGGTCACATTGGCTCGAGCACTGATGTTCATAATTTTTTGAGTTAAAGTGGCTCGAGACAAAGACGTAATTGCAAGCTTGTGGTTCTTCAAGTTATTTTTCAAGTAACTTATGCCTATACCTGCCAAGTTTTACTAGGATTACGTAGATAGCGTGTGATTCCGTGTAGCAACATCATAACAATCATTAAGCCCTCTTTAAATCTTTTGAATGTTTGCCAAGCGAGATAAAGACAGCATACAGCCTTGACGCTTGCCAAACGTTGGCCAGCATTCACAAGCATCAGTGGGTGAACGGGTTTTCGGCACGACTTGCGTGGGTATGGAGGAACTTATAGGGGATACGGTGGAGTGTTGGGACAGGAAGCCTCGACAAGCACGTATAGACGGCATAATACGAACATTGCTAAAGCCCAACACAGGGCTTAAGACACTTTGTAGATAGAAGTCACTGTGTGTGGTTGCCGGCACAGTGCCAGGTGTAGTGTGTACTGACCGGTGGCGTGCGAGTTCTGGTCTTGCATGGCCAACAAGTCCCGATAGCCCTGCAGGGCTCGCTCCAGTTGTTCGACGCGCGCAGCCAGAAGTGCGGCGCTGCCCGCGGCTCCGCCTTCGCCAGTCAATGTCACCGTCAGCTCCTTTTCGTAGCAGTCCAACTGCTGTCTGCACATAGCATACACACAAATACGTCATTAACAACTTTCACAGTCAGTATCCAAGGGTCGTATATGTAAATACTAAAAAGCCGAGCGGCATCATACCATCAATAGCGGTCAAACTTGTTCCAGCCCTGGCACGGCGTAACGAGAATCCAAGACGTAAGACGTAAGGGAAATTCAGTGACATTGTCATAAAAGTGAAGATCTTACCTATAACTGTCTCTCTCTCTAGTGACAAGCAGAAGCCTCTTCTGCAGTCTGTGGATTAGACTCTCCTGACTCTTCCGCACGGTTTGGAGGTCGTTCAGTTTGGTCGTGGCCTTGTCACGCTCGTATTTCAACGTCGCGGTTTCCTATCAAAACAAGTTTCGGTGTCAAAAATTAATGAAAAATAATCTAACGTCGCCTTCGCGTTTGGCCGATCTTAGCTAGCACTTTAGCGGAAGTGAATAGTAAGATTAGGTGAAAATTTAATTATAACATTTGGAAAGACAGCCTAGGTTCCAAACTGGAATTTGTTGAATAGAATTTACATTCACAAAATGGTGACTAGCAAATTTATGCATATTTCTGTGCCTCTGATACAGGTTTCGTGGTCAGTGTTTTGTGACCTTTACACTCAATTGGTGTATAGTCAAACAAATTTAATCATGACCCAGGGTGGAACCTTTTAATAATCAACTTCACTATGATTTCCTTGACAAAAGTATGAGATGTCAACACGACATTAGTAGCACAATGGTTCCACCCTGGGTCATGATTCAATTTGTTCGACTTTACATATACCGGGGCCATCCATACATCAAGCTTCAAATTGAAAGGGGCCAGGGGGGGTTTGTGTGACGATTTGTGACACGTGAACAAAATAATTGTGATTTTAAAAGTACCTAATAAGTGCGACTGCATCCGGACCGATGGGCAAGACTCGTTACCGAATTATTTCCGAGGGATGAATGAATGAATGATAATTTATTCGCTGAATATGGTTACAACAGGTGGAATATAATATAATACTTAGTATCTAGCATATCCTGTCGAAATCCGGCGTGCGAATTTAACATTTATGTACACAATGAATTATCCACAGTCACAATTATATTTAGGTATTACATGTCAATTTTATAATAATAAGATACAATTTTCAACAATAATAACACTTTAACTGTCCGTGCATTACATGTAATGCACCGTCAAACTAGCTCTCCAAGTTCTATGTGACGGCAGAAATGGATGACTCCGTACATATTTTGTGCATTACCTGTAATGCACGGACGTATCGACCCATGACAGTGGCGACAGCGAGGGCAGTTAAAGTGTTCATAGTAATAATTTAAATTATAAGCATTACAGTTGTCAGGTTTACAAAACTTTGTATTCAATTATTCAATATCTATTGTATCTACATGCACTCTTTGATATGAATTATTTTACTGAATAAAAACATTGTTCTGTTAGCCATAATTTGAATGTCTTGTAGAACTGATTAGCGGGTAAACTGCCTGTTCCCTGTTCAGCAGTGTTCCAGTTGTGCCTGTTCAAACTGCCATGGTGGCTCATGAATTAAAGTCCTTGCCCATACATAAAAAAAGTGTGACGATTGGGGGCCTGCCTCTTATAGAAGTTACCTCAGTGACAGCGGCGAGCTGCGACTGCGCCTGCGAGTGGCCGGCGACGGCGGTCAGCTGGTTAGTTAGCGCGTGGTCAAGCGCGGCCGCGAGCGCGCGCGCCGAGTCCGCGCCGTGCGCGCGCGCCGCCGCCTTCCACTCAGCCAGGGACGACTCCAGCGACGCCAGCTTCACCTGGAGACAGATACGGTACAGAGGTTAAACATATTATAGTTAGTTACACTTTACGTTTTGATTTCATTAATTTGACTGTATTTGGTTTGACATTGGTAGCTTAATTTGATGTGATTTAATTGAATTCACAAATACTAAAATTAAACGAATTCAATTAATTAGGTAGTTCTACGGTCAAGGGCTTCAAAATTCATGAACAACCACGGAACCTTTTCACAGTAGACACTGGGAATCGAACCCAGGTCCTCGGTATTCCCTACCGCGTGCTATACCGCTGGTCAACGGTACAGACACGAATTTCCCCTATACACCACATATCTCAGCTTGTTTGTTTCTTATTTAGCCACTTAAGCAGTGACGCTAGCGACATCTATACCGTAGCCCTCATCGAGAAACTTTCGGCATTTCATTGGAACTAACCGCTCACCCGGACAAGAGATATCGTTATTAAGCAATCAAATTAAGATTGGTTTTTTGGAATCTTTTTTATTTATTTAAAAAGATTCCAAACCAATCTTAAATGGTAGTGACTTTTCCTTTGAAATGGTTCCAGGGGGCTCATGAATTAGTCCTCGACTGTACATGAATGTCATGGAAATTGATTTAATGTAATCTGCTTAGGTGGGTCAATCAACTTTTTTACCGACACTAATCTGTCCGCGACATTTTTCAAACAATTCCAGCTTTTTATAATTTAATTGGTGCTTTGGTGCTTTTTTTCTGTAATTTAATAGATGGTGTACATGAATTCATGCGATCCTACGTAAGTTCAACCTATTAAACCGTGAAATATCTTGTTGGAAGTACGATTTTTTGGTAACGCCAGAGACAATTTTGGTAACGCAGGAGACGCCCAAAGTGTTGGTAAAATAGTTGATTGGCCTAGGTACTAACTAACATAGACCCATATGAACATAGTATACACTAACAATGCTTGGTTACTCAGTTATTGTCTACCCTGAATGTATGTGTATATATAGGTTTTTTGTACTGATTTGTGGTGAGTAATAATAGTTATTTGTGTCACAAGGGAGCAAAATGGTGTATTTACGGCGAGGGCGTACATTGAATCCAGAATGTAGCGAAGGATTCTACAATAGAATCCTGAGCGTAATGAGGGATCCAAGTGTTAACGCCCAAGATTAAAATAATTTTGCTCCCGAGTGGCTCATACAACTTTTCACACCAAGCATTAAGAAACTTGAAAAAAATAATCTAAACATTATTAAAGAACAACCAGCATAGAAACTGGCATGGCTTTACAATTATCAACTTCAAAAAAATGGCATTTGTAATAAAACACTTAGAAAAGCCTTGAACAGAAAAGTTGCACTTTGCTCCCTCTCGTCAGGGAGGAAAAGTTACTTTTCTGAAGGAGAGGTGTGAAAAGAATATTTGTATTGAATCGTTGTATTGTTATCCGAAAATAAATGATTATTATTATTATAATTACTACTTTGTTGCTGTCACTTCATGTTTGAACTTTTGTATAAAAATTACAGATGGCATACAGTGACTGTACAGTTGAACCAATTGAATCATGACCCAGGGTGGAACCTTTCAATAATAAATTTGGGTCATGATTTAATTTGTTCGACTCTACAGCGTGGGGGTATTAGTGCCTGATTGAAAGTAGTAGTCAAACCTTGATAAGCGGGAATTCAAAGGACCAAGTCAAGTGGAAAAAAAGTTGAAATTTTACTTACCTTAGCTTCATGCAACTCCTGCTGCGCCGGCTGCAGAGCCTCCAACCTGGCTGTCAGCTGGTGCACCTGCTCCTCCAAAAGCAACTTATTGCAGATGGAGTCTCGGAGGGACCGCTCTGTGGCCCTAAGGCGCGCCACCTCCTTCTCCAGCTCGGCCATGTTAGTGAGTCGTTTTTGCGCCGTCTGTATAAGTCAAAGAAGCTACTTCAGCATTGGTGTGCATTCGGTGAATTCCATGGTAGGCAGCGCTAGTTTGCACCATATCTTAAGGCGCTGCCTATCCTGAAATTGACCCAAGGCACGCCTATGTTTCAGAGGGTGTTGTGTGTTGGTGGTGGCCCTTAAGAAGTTAAGACTTTTGGTCACTCATGCTCGAGCTGCTGGAATGTGGCCGAAACTTCAAGGTCATTTTAACCCAGACAACCGGATAGCCAAGTGATTACAAAACCTGACTATGAAGCTGAGGGTCCCAAATTGAAACACCGGTTGGGGCAGATATTTGTATGAATAATATGGTTGTTTGTTCTTGAGTCTGGATGTTATAATATGTATTTATTTATTTGTCAATATAAGTATGTTTACCTGTTGCCTAATACCCACAGTACAAGATTTGCTTAATTTGGGACTAGGTCAATAGGTGCCAAGTGTCCCATAATTTTACGTTATTTAAATATCAATAGTTGCAGTTAATTCCTGAGATATTATTGTGGACAATACACATTGTTTTGCATCAAAAACGCTCTTAGTAATTATTCTTATTCTGTCCATTATTTATTAATTAATACCTTAGCTTGTTGCTGCCAGTCTTTATAAGAGTCCTTCTCATACTGAATCTCCTTCAGTTTACTGGTGACTTGTTGTAATTCAAATGTTTGTTTCTCAAGCTTGGTCCGAAGTGCTGTGCATTGTTCCGCTCGGCTTGTCTGCTTTGCTAATTCTTTCTTCAGCATTTCTACCTCTGACTGGGCACCTTCTAATGCCTGAAAACATACAAGTACATTCTCATTTCCATCCATCATTTTCATTCTCATTTGTTGGCATTCTCACCAACAAACTGTCATATCAGTTTGGCGAATGGATTAGGCAGTAAGCAAATGTATGATAAATAAATAAATAAAAAACAGCTGTATTTTAACAATAGCCATAGTAAAAATAGTAATCTATATGTATAGCTTCATTATGTTACTATCCTTTGGGGTTATCAATAATATATGTCACACACAAAATATGTGACAATGGTGAGCTAAAAAATTATCAAAATGGGTGTTACATACTTGGATGGCCCGTTTTCAATGCCAAGCCTAGCTAAATAGTAAGTTCAAAACTTAACCCTTTGTATGCTGAGCTGCGCAAAATATAAGTCTTTTTCTCTCATACATTGTACTTTTAACAAGTGCTCTCCTCTGGCAGGCAGATATTTGAACTGTTGGCATTGAAAATTTTTGAGATTTACATAGCCACATTAAAATGTTATTCTCTTTCATAAAAACACTTTGGCACAACCTTAGCCACAACTTTCCATGTATAAACCTTTAGAGCCGGCAATTTTTTTTTTATCTGATATTTTAACGAGGCTTTAGCGCACCAAATGTCACTATGTTCCAGAAAAGTAGCCTATGGGATATTTCAGAAATCCAGCTATCTGGATACCAAGTAAATGTCTTTCAAGTTTGTTCCCCACACAAACTTTCACATTTACAGTATTAAGGATTATCTTACGGTAAGATTCTTACCTGTAACAATTCATCCATATCTTTCTTCATCTCTGAGATCTGGTCCTTGTTGCTAACATTGGCTTCCAGCAGCTTATCCTTCAACTCTGCTATTTGTTTCTGTAGCTCTGACTTCTCTCCCTCCCATTTAGTCTTATATTCCCTATGCTCCTTTATTGACTGAAATAGATCATCCATAAATAAGTTTTAGCAAATTTGCTGGCAAGTTTTTGGTTATTCTTCAAAAAAATTCAATCCATTTTAGTCCGTTTATAACAACATACCTATCAATTAGGCATTATAACCAAGAAAAGTCCCGAAAGCCTTTTACATTTAAATAACACTGGTTATAATGATAAACCACCTTTAAGGACCAAATGGTTGTTATAAATGATTGTCATTTAAATTACAAATGTATCAATACATTACTGGATAAATATTACATCTGCAGAGTAATTTTAGAACATGCCGGACATTATGGGCATCAACGAATATAAGTTTCATTGATAACAAAATCTCATTATTTTAGTGTTAGCAAATATTTCTGAGTTTTGGGCCCCCAAGAAGTTGTGGGCCCTGTGTGCCCTTATAAAAAAGAGAGTATTGTTTGTAAGTTTATAGTTAAACACTATGATACCTCGCTTAATTCATCCTTAATCTCCTGTTCTCTCCGTCTTATTATATTAAGCCTGTCTTCCATATCAGACAGGGCCCGTTCATCTCTCTTGTGTTGTTCTGTTAATGACGCTTTCTCCTCTTCAAAGAGAATCTGCATTTCTTTACGTATAGTGTGCTGATGGTTCACACGGGCCTCAAGTTTAGTAATCTGTAAACAAAGAATAATAAATATCACAGGACACTTCACACCAATAGACCTAGACCTGAAGTAAGCAAAGCTTGTGTTATGGGTACTATGCAATGGATAAACTTAGGGACACCCTGCTTATCTCCACTTACAAACCTAATTTGTATTATTTTATGTTGATATATTTTAAAGTCACTGCACCTATAAAGAGTATTCAGGACCCCCAATTTTTGTGCTAAAATGAACTTTGTACATAAACAAAGATCAAACCCCCATATGCTCAGTTAGCAATGTACTGATTGAATATTTATGCAACGGGAATTAAGTGTGAACTATTAATGCACCACCACCACAAGAACTACCTCTGGTTATGAACAATGACTCTTAAGATGTTTGCACAACTTTAAAACTAATGACAGTTTTAACCTGTGGAATGGCAGCGCCATAATTTAAAATTTACTGTCAAGCGGCGCGGCATTTGAAAAAATCTTTCTTGACTGCAGTGACACCTACGAATTAATTTCGCGAATTCGCGAATTTTATTAAAAATATCACCAAAAAAAAACTACTTTAATTTTATAGATAAGCCTTACAGTGATAGTTTAGCATAAAATGGCATATCTAATTAAATAACAATGAATGACCTTCAATTTCTGTGAACTTTATTCTCATTATCAAATATCTGATAACCAAATTTTCTCAGTCATGTAAAATAACTATAATTACAAAATAAAACATTACCTGTAGGAAACACTGATTTATTTCGTAAAATATTAATTTATTTACGAACAAAGCCCTTTTATAGTCTTTCAATATCAAATAATAGTATATACGAGGTTTCCAAAATACAGCGCACGGCAGCGGCCACACAGTGAAACTTGAGTAAACGATAAGAACGAAATTTCTTCGTAATGTTGTTAATAAATGCCATCCTTGTCTATTTATGAACGCATTCTGCAAGAATAAGCAAGCGAGATATAGGTCTACCAGTTTATATTTGTTATTGAAATACGTCACCCGCCAACGACCGGAGCCGGTCGCTTGCACTCAAGGGTTTTTGACAGCGTGCCGGGAGACGGTCGCCTGCCAAACAAGGGTGTGCCGGGACCCGGACGCTTGCCACTCCAAGGTTAAAGAAACAAATGAAGAAGAGAAGGCAACGGGTGACACTCTTTCCCGGCCCGGATAATACCGGGATGGAGAAACCGACCCTGTTTTTCGTGTACTCGCCCATAGAAGCTCCTGTCAGTTTCTATGGGCGTGTACACAAAAAACAGGGCCGGTATTTCCATGTCGGTGTTATCCTGGCCGGGAAAGAGTGTCACCCGAAGGCAACCACTATGTTTTGAAAGTGTTAACAATTTTAAAATTGAACCTGCGCTTTAGCTGCAATCAAGTCGATCTTCATTCTCTTGGCCTCCCAGGGTGACGGAGGTACAGAAGCCGAGCAGGACTCAGTACGCTGCCTCTTGTCCGGCGTAGCATCAACCATGCTCAAACTTGACTTTCTTTTACCAATTGATAATAGGTTAGACAAACCTGTAAAGAACGAGGAAAAATAAAATCATGGACAAGTCCTATATTGAAGAATCCAAGGTGAAAACTAATGAAATTTCTTCGACTTTACCTTCTTTTATAGATTGATTGCTATCCGTGAAATTCATTTTTGCAGACGCCGACAACTTTTCTTTCGGCGGATCGGTGTTTATCACTCGCCTGAAAGGCTCAAGAACGTCTTGATAAAGAGACATATCTCCTTCTTTAGCCATTTTCACTTATAATTGAAGGTAGAAATGTTATTTAAAACATCTTATATTTTATGAAAATCTTGAAATTATTATTGTAAAAAAAAATTTACGACACACACAGTACCACACCACAGCACCATACATTCCACAGATATAGAAAAGTATGTGAATCACAGATGATATGTGAATACTCGTTAAATGAATGACTAAAATGGATCCTTTCACACTACAGACTATACAATCGTAAAGTTGCATTTAGGCTCTAACATTTAGACCTTTATTTTATTTCGGCAATCGATTTTGTATCGATACTGAGATAATTTATTGAACGAGTAAATAAATGCAACATTTTAAATAGTGCCTTAAATAGTTTTAAGAACATTTATTTATTTTATTTATTAAAAAAAAATAACTGTCATAAGTCATAACTTTCAAAACAATGTGCAGTTTGTTGAGTTTTCTTCATTTTTCCATCAATATTATTTATTTTATATCGGAATAGCCTTCTATTTGCTGTTAAAAATCTTGTAAATAATTTAAAGTTATCCGCTCAGAAGTCTTAAAAAATGGATTTCAATGAAGAGTACTTTTGCAGCTATGAAGACTTAGAGGTAACCTCTATTTTTCAGTGTTTTTTCATGGTTTTTTCCGTCGTTTTTCAGAAATTCCTCATAATGTAACTTGACACATTTTTTCTAGATTCACAAATTAATGCTCAATGATGTACCCAGGACCGTAGCCTATCAGAAAGCGATATTAGGCAACAAAACATATTTCAAAGATAAAGTTGTTATGGATGTGGGCTGTGGAACTGGGATTCTGTCAATCTTCTGCGCCCAAGCTGGTGCAAAAAAAGTGTATGCTATTGAAGCAAGTAATCTGGCAAATATAGCCCGAGATATTGTTAAGGAAAATAAGTTTGAAGAAGTAATTGAGGTACTTATCTGATCTTCTCTATCCTTCCCTGTCAACTTTTAGTATGAGCATGGATCCAATCTAAATTGAAGTCTGTTTAATTTTTTTTTTGCTATTATGTTGTCAAAATTATGACATATTTTATGAATGGCCTCATATATGTATATTACACAAATTCAATCTTTTTAGATTAATTTGGGCATATTTAGTTGCTTTTTTTATTTACAAATTAACTGAAAACAATTAAAATATGAATTTCAGGTGATCCACAGTAGAGTTGAAGATGTTGTTTTGCCAAATAACATAAAAGTTGATGCCATAGTGTCAGAATGGATGGGATTTTTCTTGTTGCATGAGGGTATGCTGGACTCTGTTCTTTTTGCTAGGCACAAGTTCCTGAAGGAGAATGGAGAGATGTTCCCAGAGAGTGCTACTGTTTATGTTGCTCCATGTAGGTAAGTTAGAACTCTGTTCAGGCATTTATTGCAGTGCTTCATGATCAGGGGACTAGTTTTAGAAATCACATGTTAGATAGAAAATACTATACTCAGCGGCACAAAATCTGGCCCTCTGCATACAACATTACCCCATTACTGCATACATTTGAGAGCCAGAGTTTTTGCCGTTCAGTATATTGTATTTGAATATGTTGCTGAATTGGAAAAATTACTAGTTACTATGAGTCATATGTTCTGTTTTCCTACTGGAAGACAGCTTTAAATCATCTTGTCAACTAGCTGGAAATTTTGGTTTGGGCTCTAGTTTTGTACAATACACAGTTTTTATACAACTTTGGCATGGTATTTTTATGTATTTGATTTAAATATTCAAATCCAACATAGAATTTGTACTATGTACATTTTATCATGATTAAAAACAGTCTGCTAGAAAATATCTAATCAAATTTCAGTGTCAGCTCATTATATGATAAATGGAATGATGTGTATGGCGTTTCCATGTCAACATTTGCGAAAGAACTCAGAACTAGCAAGAGTCAGAAGCCTGAAATTCAGACTATTAGTGCTAATGAAGTTATGGGAGAGGAGATAGCAATGGCTTGGATAAATCTCAAGGAAGACATGCCGGAAGACTTGAACTCCTTTACTATACAACATGTTGTTGGTATGTATAAGCCATAGCATACACGTTTTATAAATAGAAGGGTTTTATCTTTTATTCACCAATTTTTGGCATTGACATTGCATGGTCAATTGTCATGTGATTACTGAAAATATCCATTTTCAAGCTTTGATTTGAAAATAAATAAAAAATAGTGAAATACTTACCATATTGCTAAAACACTGTATAGTGAAAAAATGGAACTGCCTACCAGGGTGGAACCCTTTCGCTGCAAATCCATACAAACAGCAAAAAAAAATCTAGAATTTGTTTTTAATTTTAAAGTAGTTTTTCTCATGTAAGTGAATTGTAATAATTATTTATGAGAATAAAGTTCTTAAACCAACACAATCCTTCTAAAGACTGTTAAATATCGGATTGATGAGGGTGATTTATGATTTGCAAAGGAATAAGAACATTACACTATTCTTCTTTTATGATCTAGAAATTGATCATCTAAAAGTTCCACCCTGGTCTGCAATTCAGTTATCTCACTCTACCAACTGTGAAGAATAATATTTTACCCTTTATTATTTACAGGTGCAAATAAGACAGGCAAATACCAAGGTATCTGTGTGTGGTTCGAATGTATGTTCCCAGAATTATCAACTGAGTTAGGAAGGGAAGTTCTCAGCACTGCACCCTCCAGCCCTGAAACTCACTGGAAACAAACTATCATAGTGTTGCCAGAAGAGCTAGAGGTTGAAGCTAGCGAGCCAATTGCATTTCAATTGGACATGAACAGGGATCCACTTAATGGAAGAAGGTAAAGTATTTCTTACGACTTGCTGGTAATTGCGCGAGTGTTTGTTAGAACGGAGCTACAGAAGAAATGATAGTTAAATAAGTTGTTTTTAAAACATAGTTTTAATGTAACCTTTTTTGCTAATAATTCAATCTAATATGTAATAGACTTCAAGCCAATATGACTACTGAAGTCAGTAATTTCGACAAAAATTTAAAGATAAACAAAAGCTTGTAATGTAGAATATTTACAAGCTTTTGTGAACATTTTTTGTGCATACTCTTTTTTCGAATAGTCAGAAAAATCCCAAAAAAAGAATTTTGAACATCATGATGTCCATATGTCAATGACTTTGAACAATGTCACATAGATATTAGTCTTTTAATAGTTCATTCACTATCCTGTCATTCGCAATAAATTATGAACTTACCTTACTTAATAGAATAGTAAACACCCTATACTACCATTACAAGTGATTTTTTCCTACCTATTGATAGATATGTCCCTCTAAGAAAGAGAACTATGTAAGCCACCATTTAATACTAGTAGTAAGGCTTGCCTTCGCTAGTTTTAAAATTGAACCTGTAAATGGCAAATCAGCTAACCATAAAGAGTATTTTCTTTTTACAGATACAATCTGGAGTTCACAATGCTGGACCCAGCCGACATAGAACACCCCCTACCATGCTCTTGTGATATGACCAAGTGCATCCTTATAAAGAAGTTCATGAAACAAACCGAGCAACAAGCTTTAGAAAGCAAGGCTTCTGGCACTCCTATGTTAGTAGAAGAGAGTATAGACGACGATGACGACAGTTAAAATAAAACAAAGTTTTACTGAGAATTGTTAATTTATTTTATATAAATGCAAATTGTGTTCATATTTATACCATGTGATTCTAGATATTTGGGCCAATCAAATTTTCTTATTTTTTATTCTGTTCCATTATCCAATCCAAAAGACAACAGTGACTGAGTTTTTAAAAAAACTTTCATTATATGCTACTAATGTGCTTAGGAGATGAAGTAAAAAATAATGGGCTGATAACTACGACAAAAATGTACCCTCGATGAAATTTAACCACATAAAACCTAAACAAACTCAAAGTTTTAAACAGTTGCCTTGGCAATGAGATAGAAGAAAAAGTTGATCGACCCATTTATGTTAACTTTATTTGCAAACTGGCATGTTATTTAGTAAAATTATATGGTTGTTTGTTGCACATAATTGCTAGCGAAAATGGTCATTATAATTTTTTAAGCCATATTAAAGAATTGACAATTATTTATTTAGAGAGAACTAGAGACTTGAGGCGGTGCTTGCAAGTCACATTAAAAGTCTAGGCTCTAGGTTATAAAAAGATCCAAAATGCAGATAAACCAAAGAACAAATGTAACACAGCGTAATGACCTTATTGTAACATATTGGTAACAGACTGAGTGAGCTGTGCTTCCCCGCTCAGCCACCGGTTGTAGTCTAATCTCATGAGCAGGCGAGCGAGGAACAAGCCGCAGGGACGGTCCCGAAGCGAGAGGAGCAGTTGCATCAACTGCTTCACTAATTTGTTGAACCTGAAAACAGATAATTAAAAATGAAACATTAATCAAAACCTAAAGTTTATACATCACGAGATCACGACAGATTTATACGGGGTTGAGTCGAGTCGAGTCGTAAGAGAACCGTTGAAATTACAAGCTTCACTCCCGGCTTAACCTTCTAAACCCAACTTATCCAAGTCGTTTCTGCTCAAAACGGTTTTGCTCGCTCGCGTGCCACTCCGTACCGTATGATCTATTAATTATGGCAAATGACTGTTGTGGCTTCAGATATTAGGGATTATGAACATTATAGAAAATGATTAGGAAATTTTTTAACTTAGGTTCAGCAAATAATTAGGTTATACAAGTTTAGCCATGATAATAATAAGGCTAATGAAAATCATATCTAACTTTGGTAGAAGTAACGAAATTAGCACTAACGTTCTAAGGTTTAGTGGAGGATCCCGTCAAATAACCTATTCTATCCTCTATTTATTTTAATTCAAGTAATGTTTTACCTTTCAGAATATCCTCTGATATAATAGTCTTCGGATTCCCTGTCCGTAGCCGAGTTGCTCATATTGCAGAATGAATGGCACAGTTTGAGCAGCTCCATTATGTTGCAAAAGACAGGGTTGCTCAAAGAGTCCTTGGTATCGCAAGGGCTATCGCTATTTGCTGACTGGAAGATTTAAAATATTTATGATGTTGCATGATAATAATTCAGGTCGATTTAGCTACGGCATCTGCTTCTTCGTTCTAATTAGTGGCAGTGCAGGGGTATGTATCAAATTACATAAAGTTTCAAAAGAATAATTGCCAAATACATAATGGTCATTTGATATAGGTAATGCAATTTTAAATGCATCTTTACAGGATTTTTATAAATAAACCTAACGTAACCGAAACCAATCTGTAGATTAAACGATCATAAAAGTTTGTATTTAAGCAATAGTTTCACCGAAGATTAAATATCAAATGACCATTATGTATTTCATCCATTTTTTTTAACTTTATTATTTTGACACGTTCCCCAGCGCCGGCACTAGCCCTTGATCAAGGTAGAGCGCTACGATTAATAATTTCGTAGGTAGACCGAGATTATCTACACTATTTACTCGCCTCTCAAAAGGCGCCATCAAAATGTTATTTTTCATCACACTTGCTCGTCAATGATGTTATTTGATGCCTGTATACTAAAGGATAATGGCCTCAATAGTTCCCGCGGGAATTATGGATTCACGTACAGTTTTTCTTCTCAAGGGAGTTTTAAAAAGTAAGTAGGTAAGTCATTTCAGACTAGAGGTTTCAAGTCAGCCAACGTTTTATTTACATCTTTATTATTTATTTACATATTTATTACGGTATAACCCAATATTTTACACCATAATTTTTTTCCAGGCATAATGAAACTTCGTTAATTTTATATTTTAAATTTATATACTTACTTTCTTTAGCAATAATAATAATAAATAGTTTTTTAGCATGTTGGAATAACTTGCTTAGCATTATCTATGGTAGACGACTTGAAAAAAGTGACAGTCAGGAGGGCTACTACGCAATTCGGAAATAGATGTACGTATAGTTTTACTCACGCAAATATTATTTAATACGAGAGTATTCCGAATTTTGTTGCAGCTCCCTGTATTGGCGGGTAACCATTATTTATTTATTCAGTTGTTTTCTTAGCGTCTTACGTTTGCCGAGCTTTGAAATATTTAGACACAGAATAATTTCATTTACAGAACAATTGAATGCCGGATATTTATAAATGCGGCGGTTTCAAACCTAATATATTTTGGCATACCTAAAAATTTGTACGGAACTCTCAGTGCTTAAGTTCAATTACTATTTCAACAAAAACTTACAGTAGATATTGTCAAAAACGACTGACTCAAAACATCGGCCAAGAACGTAGCATGGGCTTTCTTCAACTTCTCAAAGTCGTTAGTCTTGTTAACGGCATCCATGAGCTTAGAGAAGGAAGTGTCCAACACATCTGCCTGCATGTAGTGTTGGAGGTTATTTACCAGGAACATCAGCTTATTGTGAAGTTGGCACATGGAAAAACTGCAACATTTAGAAATTTTGTAAATCTACCAAAGTAATTAACCCAAAGTTCAACATATTTTTATACAACTTAGGCGTATCAACGTCGTAAATCTACCATTGGTTCAGAAAAACACCTCTGAAGGGAAAAATCCGGCAAAAAACTCGAAAAAAATTTCAACAATAATCCCGTGGGAATATCGGGATAAAAAGTAGCTTGTGTTATTCCAGATGTCCACCTTTCTATGTACCAAATTTCATTCACATCCGTCCAGCAGTTTTAGCGTGAAGAAGTAACAAACATACACTGTCGCTTTATTATATTAGTAGGATTCTTTAACGGTACTCACTTCGCAGACTGCTTGTAAGTCTTCCAAAGGGAATGCAAGTCGTGTTGCGTCTTCTTTATTCGCAGCAGTAGTCGGAACATGTCGTTGTACCGAGCCAACACTTCAGGAGTGAACAGCAGGTGGAGGGGCCACTTGAAATCGTATTTGAGTATGAGACTGGACCATCCGTCTGCCTCTAAAAAAAGTCAAGCTAGTTTATCGCTATCCCGCAGGAACTATGCCATTTTCCGGGATTAAAACTACCTATTCTATGTCCTTCTCCGGGACTCAAAATCTGTATACCAAACTTCATCTAAATTGATTCAATGGTTTAGACGTGAAGTGGTAACAAACAAACAAACAGACTTGCAAACTATCGCATTTACAATATTAAACCACTGAATCGACTAATATAAATGGGATGGGATCTGTCTTGTTAACATGCCGTTTTCTCCTATTTTTTAACCGACTCCAAAAAAGGAGGAGGTTCTATGTTCCAATGTTTGTATTTTTTTTCTTTGTAATGTATGTTCACCGATTACTCAGTCAATTGTGGATCGATTTTCAAAACTCTTTTGAAGTGGTCCCATTGTTACCAAGTCAAGATCTGATGATGGAATCCTAGGGAAATCGAGGGCAAACCTCAAATTTTATAGGCACACCTATGGCGATTTTGGCATTTTAAGCATTAAGATAAGCATTTACATTCTGAAAGTATCATTTGGTAACCTGGACCTCATGAAGAAGACCGTAGCTAACCAACGGAACTGGTCAAAGCTAAGTAATGCTCGCTCGTCTATAAACGATCATGATTAATATACCTAAATAAGCGACTAAGAAGAAGATTTAAGTTAATGATTCTTTCGAACTGATCTGATGCTGAAGCCAGAAGGTAGACAACGGAACTCTGTTATTAAACAACATAACTAAGTCGTATTTGGGCTTAATGGAATCGTTGTGAAATGTACTTTTTAAACGAAAAAGTAAAACCGACTGCAAAAAAATAAAAAAATAACAAAAAGTGGAACCAACTACAAAACCCTTGAAAATATGTTTCTAGGTACCTACTAGCTCGAAGTCGGTGACTCAGCACGACCCAGAGTTATAGTATGTAGGTGAGGTAGCCGACTATTATTCCACTGCTGCTGGTTCGTGCTGAGTCACCGACTTCGAGCTAGTAGCACAGTATATATATATTTCTAAAAATATAAAAGTATAAATATTTTCAAGGGTTTTGTAGTTGGTTCCATTTTTTGTTATTTTTTTATTTTTTTGGAGTCGGTTTTACTTTTTTGTTAATCTTTTTTGTAATACTTGCAATGTCATCCAAACTAAAAATCCATGCCAAGTATCAAATCAATCCGATCGCAACATAGATTTAGGTGAAATTTGACCTTTACAAAGAATAAAGACAAAATGAATTCAGTTGGTATACCTGAACAAGTTTCATCCATTACTGAAGAGTTAGCAGATGTGTTTGGTTTGATATAAGGTAGTTCAAAACTAAACTTCTCAACATCCGCACTGTTACTAAGGAATACTGCTCTGGTTGCCAACTGGAACGCTTGGTTCATATCTGTTATAAAAATAAAATATAATGCGAGTTAATTATTAGATTAATTATTTTGTGATATAAATTTTGTATACCAACCTCCTGCTAGACAATATCTATTCACCAGCCTGGCCTCTAGTGCCAGTCTCACTTCTAGTGCAGTCTCAGCTCTAATGCTAGTCTAACATCAGTGCCAGTCCCAACTCAGTGCCATTCTCAGCTCTAATGCTAATCTTACATCCGGTGCCAGTCTCACTTCTAGTGCAGTCTCAGCTCTAATGCTATGCTAGTCTAACATCAGTGCTAGACTGCCAGTCTCAACTCTAGTGCCATTCTCACCTCTAATGCTAATCTTACATCCAGTGCCAGTCTCACCTCTAATCTCTAATGCTAGTCTTACTTCAGCGCCAGTTTCAACTCTAGTGCTAGTCCCGCCACTAGAGCCAGTCTCACTTTTAGTGCCTGCCTCTCCTCTAATTTATTTGTCAATAAAAAATTACAGCATTACAATAAATGAAAAATGCTGGTCTTACATCCAGTGCCAGTCTTAACTCTAGTGCTAGTCTCGCCACTAGTGGCAGTCTCACTCACCTCTAGTGCCAGTCCGTGTAGTAGGCTTCTCTAGCATATGCGCGGTAAGGCGAAGAAGTTCTAAAAACAGTTCCCCTCTTCCCAGTAAGTAGAAGTCTTTCATCAGTCTTAACTCGTGGATCAATTGTGCTTCTTCAACAGCTACTGCCCATAGGTGCTAGAGAGAAGACACCAAATCTAAATTTTAGAACATAATCCTACTAATATTATTAATAAGAAAGTTAATGAAGATGTTTGTAAACTTTCAACAGTCCCCAGGCATAATATCTGCCTGGAGAGATGATCTCTATTGTAGTCTTTCCCCACAATTACATACATACATACATACATACGCTCGAAAAACATAACCCTCCTTCGGGCAGTCGGGTAAAAAGTAATAACAGATGTAATGTAATGTTTCTTTTGGGATCTGTTGCAATCATGCAATAACTTCTGAACGGATTTAGATGAAACTTGGCGTACATATAAATAATAATCATGGAACAATTAACACCAACTGACCTAGTCCCAAAGTAAGCAAAACTTGTGTTATGATATGGGTACTAGGCAACTGAGGGGCTACTACGAATATCGAAACTCGTATCGCACCGTCCCTTTCACTCGCGTATTAAATGACATAAGCGTTAGCGGGACGGCAACATACGAAGTTCGAGTTCTGCACTTCGTAGTATAGAGCCTGAAAAACAAACTTAGATATATAAACACATATTAAACACACAAGACTCGAGAACAAAAATTTGTATTTTTATACAAATATCTGCTTAGTATTTTATCACGGCGTCCTTGCAGCTAGCCAGGGAAACCTAGCTTCTTGAAATAGGGTATAAATGCTAGATGGGGAGGCGCCGTAAGTGCGTGTTTTAGACGCAGGAATTAGATATTTAGAGTTTATAGTATATTTAGAGTATATAGTATTATTAGTTAGATTATGAAATTATGAACTTACCTTAGTAACACACTCCTTGATCTCTCTCACTACACTCCTCAAGTTGTAAACTTCAAATGATTCAGGATCTTTGAACTTTTGTAGTTTCTCGTGGAATTCAGCTTCTTTATCTTCCCAAATTGTGAACCTGTATGCAAAACCAAGCATTTTGTTTTTAATAGTAAAGGTAACAGATTACTTACGAATATAAGCCTAATTTGGACTTATACTATACTTGGTTTGGATAAGTATTTAACTAAATGTAAACAAAACAACGTCAATTGGCGTCTTAAATATTGAAATTCCCGCATTAAACTATCTAAACATTTACATTTCTGTATTGAAATGCACTATTCTAGTTTGTATTACAATGATAGATAAGTAAGATGTTTAAAATCCTTGAATGTACCAAATCTAACAGCTGAAGTTTGTTTACATTTAATTAAATATCTATCCAAACCAAGTATAGGGCATATTGAAAGTTTCTGGAATTAGGAACTTACAAGATAAATAAAAAAAAGCAATTGCAAAATTTATAAAAGGAACTCTCTTGGAGAATTTTATATCGCTATTACAATGTAGTGAAAATGGAAAGATGATCGGAGATGATGATGATTTAGTTATAATGAGGGCTATCGCGTATGAATTCGCCATTAGAGGCGCTAGTGTAGCGTAAGGTCTCCGAAATGTCAAATCTCATAGTTTTTGGGTGAGCTACGCGGGTTTATTTATAATTAGAATAATTTTGTGAATATTTTGCAATATCTGAAATTAATTATGGCAAATATGAGTTCCGGGGCAATGAATGTGTGTTTTGAGACAGTTTTGTCTTTCGGAAACCTTTGTCCTCCCCTTTTTTCCGAACAAAACGGGGACTATGCAGCACTGTGGCATGCTCGATATTTATATGGTACGGTTTTAAGGTGTTTTAAATATGATTTTAATTTAAACTTTGTTTTCACGCCAGTAATAACAGACTTTGAAAGCCATACTTAAAAACCTCACGCAACAGTGCGCCATCTAGTGAGACAAAAAACGATAGCCCTCATTATTGTGAATTGCCGCAGCTCAAAACTCTAGCGGTAACAGTTAATTTCTGTACATAATATGTGAGAGTCACGCCAATCAGCGCTGACGCTTGCCAGCTCCGTCCGCCCCGCGCAACGTTTAGTTACTTTGTGTACGCGTTCTGCGTATTTTGGTGCCGTAGGCTATACCTTAGGCTTGTATATTTATTTATTTATTTAAGTCCTAAAAATAAAGTCTTGTACAGTGAGCAATGACCTTCACTACTTGACTCTGTCACTCGCGCGTGAATATTTCACGTCGCATTCGTACAAGTTCATGTGTAGTGAAAGGTCATTGTACGAAATTCTTCGTGCTCGGCGACCGGAGTTACTCTAGAAAGAACTATTCCCATCTTTCTGTTCTTAATACATGTAGTACAATATCTCGAGACAACAATCGAACCGAATCGTTCCGAACTACTCCGGATAGTTCCGAATGACCGACCCATCGAGCGCCAACCGAATCAAACAGCGGTGTAGACTCGGTGAACGATCATTTGAATGTACTAGTTTGAGTGAGAGAAAGATAGCAAAAAGAAAAGGAACTGTTATGATTGGTTATTTGGAGTCTTTTTGTATTTTTTATTTCAACTCCAAATTTGTTACTTTTACGGGTATCCCGTGAAACCATATCGAAAATACAAACTGAGACATGGATGCACAGAAAAACCAGAAAAAGAGACCAGCGCTGGGAATCGAACCCAGGTCCTCAGCAATCCGTGCTGCGTGCTATAACCCCTACACCACCGCTGGACAGGAATTTAGACACGAATTTTTCCTATGCATACATATCTCAGGTTGCTTATTTCTACTACGCTACTTATGCAGCAGCACTAGCGACATCTATGTTTTCGCTCTCATCGAGAGACGTCACATTCTATCGGAACCAACCGCTCACCCAGACAAGAGATGTCGCTACTAAGCAATCAAATTATGATTGGTTATTTGGAGTCTTTTTGTATTTTTTATTTCAACTCCAAATTTGTTACTTTTACGGGTATCCCGTGAAACCATATCGAAAATACAAACTGAGACATGGATGCACAGAAAAACCAGAAAAAGAGACCAGCGCTGGGAATCGAACCCAGGTCCTCAGCAATCCGTGCTGCGTGCTATAACCCCTACACCACCGCTGGACAGGAATTTAGACACGAATTTTTCCTATGCATACATATCTCAGGTTGCTTATTTCAGGTTGTTTTTTTGATGAGAGCGAAAACATAGATGTCGCTAGTGCTGCTGCATAAGTAGCGTAGTAGAAATAAGCAACCTGAGATATGTATGCATAGGAAAAATTCGTGTCTAAATTCCTGTCCAGCGGTGGTGTAGGGGTTATAGCAAGCAGCACGGATTGCTGAGGACCTGGGTTCTATTCCCAGCGCTGGTCTCTTTTTCTGGTTTTTCTGTGCATCCATGTCTCAGTTTGTATTTTCGATATGGTTTCACGGGATACCCGTAAAAGTAACAAATTTGGAGTTGAAATAAAAAATACAAAAAGACTCCAAATAACCAATCATAATTTGATTGCTTAGTAGCGACATCTCTTGTCTGGGTGAGCGGTTGGTTCCGATAGAATGTGACGTCTCTCGATGAGAGCGAAAACATAGATGTCGCTAGTGCTGCTGCATAAGTAGCGTAGTAGAAATAAGCAACCTGAGATATGTATGCATAGGAAAAATTCGTGTCTAAATTCCTGTCCAGCGGTGGTGTAGGGGTTATAGCACGCAGCACGGATTGCTGAGGACCTGGGTTCGATTCCCAGCGCTGGTCTCTTTTTCTGGTTTTTCTGTGCATCCATGTCCCAGTTTGTATTTTCGATATGGTTTCACGGGATACCCGTAAAAGTAACAAATTTGGAGTTGAAATAAAAAATACAAAAAGACTCCAAATAACCAATCATAATTTGATTGCTTAGTAGCGACATCTCTTGTCTGGGTGAGCGGTTGGTTCCGATAGAATGTGACGTCTCTCGATGAGAGCGAAAACATAGATGTCGCTAGTGCTGCTGCATAAGTAGCGTAGTAGAAATAAGCAACCTGAGATATGTATGCATAGGAAAATTCGTGTCTAAATTCCTGTCCAGCGGTGGTGTAGGGGTTATAGCACGCAGCACGGATTGCTGAGGACCTGGGTTCGATTCCCAGCGCTGGTCTCTTTTTCTGGTTTTTCTGTGCATCCATGTCTCAGTTTGTATTTTCGATAAAGGAACTGTTGTTGGAACGGGAGCGAACCATGCATAGACTCTATTACATGTACCTTGACAAGTTCGTATGTGGTACTCGGTGGAACCCTGTCGCAGGGAGCCTCCTTATCAAGTTTTTTTTTATAAGTTCGGCAAATGCTGACTTCGGCATGGTTCTACGGTGTCACGCACAAGTTTATGAAGGTATAGTATACTAAGGGGCTGTTTCACCACCCATTGATTAATTTTTTTGACGGATTAATGTGATGACGTCTCCGTCTATTCGAACAAAACAAACAGAGGCGGCATCTTTATCCGTCAAATAAATTTATCCAATGGATGGTGAAATAGGGGGTAAATGAACTAAAACATTGAACTAGTACACTTGAACGATAGTACTAGTTTGAAGTGATTAATTTAGTGAACGAGCACACACAACTCTACTACCTTCGCGAGTCACCTATTTTTTTTAAAGCCAACATTGGCCTGCTTTTCATAGCCGTGCTCCCCTTCTTGACTTTACGCGGGTCAAATCCAAACAGGATTACAGTCTTCCCAATGAACAGTATCTCCTGGGCAAGAGAGAGGGGCATGAAGTATGGTATCATATTGGGATTCAAGATGAATCCACAGTCCAGTGTAGCATCCTGCAACTGAAAAGATAACACCTATTATATAATAGCACAAGTTGAAGGCAAAGCTGAACCCTTAATAAGCCCATTTATTCGAGCATCCTACCACAGTATCAAAAGCAGCTATCGAATAAATACAAGGATATTTTTAAAGCTAGTAGTATTTTCAATATTTGCAATGGATATTGTAACTTATTACTAATGTGATAAGGTTGAATTTCCAAGTTAATGCATGTGGTCGCTAAATCGCCTCTATAGGTTGTCATTCACGATGACGTTACAATGTCGTTAATGTCTAATTTTGACAAAATCACGCGTCTTCGTGGATGGCACTAGGTATATCTTTTTAAGGGTTAAATAATGCAAAAATTGAAAATACAAACTGAAATAGAGATGCAAAAATTTGGAAAATGCAAACTGAGACATGGATGCACAGAAAAACCAGAAAGAGACCAGCGCTGGGAATCGAACCCAGGTCCTCAGCAATCCGTGCTGCGTGCTATAACCCCTACACCACCGCTGGACAGGAATCTAGACACGAATTTTTCCTATGCATACATATCTCAGGTTGCTTATTTCTACTACGCTACTTATGCAGCAGCACTAGCGACATCTATGTTCCGCTCTCATCGAGAGACGTCACACTCTTTCGGAACCAACCGCTCACCCAGACAAGAGATGTCGCTACTAAGCAATCAAATTATGATTGGTTTTTTTTTTGAGTCTTTTTGTATTTTTTGTAACCATATCGATATGGTTTCACGGGATACCCGTAAAAGTAACAAATTTGGAGTTGAAATAAACAAATACAAAAATTCCCAAAAAAAAATTTTTGAATTGAAATAAAATAGTACATTGTGTCGTAAGGGCGGTAAACAAGGAATTGCGAACGAGTCTATTAGAAGCTCGAAGTCGAAGACTGAGGGCTTTAATGAGTCGATGTTCGTAATTCTAGTATTACCGCCCGTGCGACATAATAATCACTATAAATCCAATTTTCAACCGATTTCAGTTTTCTCTGCGCTAAACACTGTCTGTACATCTATATTTTCATAATAATATTAAGATATGGCAAATTCAGGAGTTGTCAAATACCGTATTGAAAACCCTACTTTAGGTAAGAAACTGTAGGAAAATGTTAACTTATATTTTCATTTTTGGGAAAAAACTCATGTGGCCTATAATTAATTTTGAGTAGCATGTTTCACAGGTCTATTTCACCACCCATTGATAAATTTTATGTGGCAGATCTATAAGCTTTGAATAAAAAAAAAACATAATTACACTTGTCAAAAGTGACTTGTCATTCTGCGTACTCGAAGGGCAGGATAGAAAGGTATCAGAGATGTCATCCTTGTTGCGAACTATGAAAAACTCTTGGTAGGGATCTCTTAATTCTCCATACAGTAGCCAGGTGCATAGTTGATTCATAAAAACATTATTAATGTTTGCAAATATTCTGAAAATAAAATTATATTTATTTGGAATTATTAGGGTAAGGATTGAGTACAAAATAGAGTTGTGGATAATGCTCATTTTCGAGGCTTAAAAACTCGAGCCCTTAAGACTCCAGAGTCTTAAAGACTCGACTATATTTGACAATTAAATTGGCTTATTTTATGCGTATGAATGCAAGAAACCGCCTTTGCGCCCAAAGGTCATTAACGACTCGTCCTCGTCGTCGTTAAGCCTCGAGAATCTTTAGGGTTCGAGTCTTTAAGCCTCGAAATGAGCGTTTTTCACAACACTACTTCAAAAACATGGACCATGTTAAAAATAGTTAAACACAAAACAGTGGTGTGTGTGTACAAGTATGTCCAACTTTTTTAACGTGCGTGCGTGCGTGGATTATTTGCGTGCTGTGCGTTTGCGTGCGTGCGTGCGTGCGTGCGTGCGTGCGTGCGTGTGTGTGTGTATGTGTAAATTAACATTTCTTATATTTAGGCACTCATCTATGCTAAATTTAAGGCTATATTTATCAATTTTTATTTTAATGATTAAAATGCAATTTGGAGAAGTTGGCATTATTTCAAACAAACAAGACGCAGGGTTTTTCTTTCTGTACATAACATTATCCTTAATAATATCACAATACAAGTAATATAGGTTATTTGTATTGTGCTAATATACTATATGTAACACTGCTTATGCCCACTACTATGCGTGGAATTCGGTTATCGCCCGGTTTCCCTTGGAAGCTGTGCATTTTTCTGGGACAAAAAGTAGCCTATGCCACTCTCTGGCCCATACACTATCTCTATGCCTAAAATCACGTCGATCCATCGCTCCGTTTTGACGTGAAGGACAGAGAAACAACACACACTTTTGCATTTATAATATTAGTATGGATTACAAATGTGAAAGCGAGTTTGTTTGTTTATTCCACTTTCACGCCTTAACAACTGAACTGATTGCCATGAAATTTTGCATATATCAGATCAATAATAGGCTACCGTTTTTTTTGACAAAATTAGCTATTTTTTGTTTTGTATTAAAAAAAAACGATTAATGTCTACTCAGGCAATTAAGAAACAGTTGAGGTCTACTCAGTCAAAGCAATTGATAACAGTTATGAATGGTTGCTCTGTAGATCTTATATTTCTACAATAGATATGTATAGATTCAACATAGTTCTGACATAAGTATAGTGTATGTTGAAAAAATCTAATTTAACACTAGCAAAGCCCCGTGGGCAACAGCAACAGCTAGTGTAAAAACAAATTGGACTATTAAACTTACTTAGTAATGGCTTCATGTACCATTTCATTGCCATTCAGGATATGTTGATGAGTCAGGCTCAAAATCTGACATCCAATTAGCCTCCTTTCCTTTACAGTAGTGATCAGTCTATTCAAAGTGTTGAAAAGTCCTTGGAACTTCTCAACATAGCTATATACAAAGGACAGTGTGTAATTGTGGTTTCCTATAACTAGTCCTTCAACTTCAACTAGAGTTTTTTTGTAGGATTTAAGCACCTCTGTAATTCCTTCACTCAACGCTTGGGCATAGAGACCTGTTATTCGGAGACTTGAAGCTGCAAAAACAACATATTTGATTGACTTAAGCGTTCATTTAACTAACAATGTTTTTATGTTTTTTAAGGTTCTAGTTATTGTTTTTAAGTTGCCATATTTTATTTATTTCAACCATGTACCTATAAAAATGTGGGTTGAGGTTTTAAAATACAAAAGTGAAATCTAATAAAAGGATGTTTCTACATTTTCATTTCAAGTTAGGACAAGGGAGTGGCAGTAAATTAAAAATAATTAGAATTGACCACACATCACAAATTCACTTAGTAGAGTTCTGTCTTTACTTTTTATTTGGTCTAAAGGTCTGTTGAAAGGTTCTTGCTATTTAAATTAATATAATAATAATAATAATAATAAAAGTGTTTATTTACTCCACCACATTCCAGTAATACAATCGGTAAATTTACACATTACAGTTGCATTAGATACAAGACTTGTGCGGTGGAGACTGGTGCCTGAACTAGGGGAAACCTGTATGTCAGATCACCAGGCCTCCGAACCCCAGATGTCTGTAGCTACAGAGGTTATGCTATACTTAGGACTTAGGAGAATTATTCATGTGAAGTATACAAATAAAAAAATATATATATAATTAGGTATATCTGATATATTATACCTGAATGTGTTTTCCTGCAGTGAAAACCCATACTATCAACAAAAGTCTGAATCCTGTGGTGGCTCTTTGCTATCTCGCATATCCTATTGTAGACATCTGCATCACCTTGATTTGCATACTGAAATTTGTTACCCTGTAACATAACAATTTACTCTGTTAGATTAGTAGTCCAAAACCAGCAGCTTGCCACAACACTATGCTGAGTGGGACCCTATTTATACTGTTTGATGTTGTTTCAAAATGTTTTCCTTCATAAAGTATTTTACCTTGTGTATGGAATGTGTAAATAAATCTCTCTCTCTCTCTCTCTTTCTCTCTCTCTCTCAATATCACATCAAATGTAATTATCTTTTTTTATTTCTTTATTTCGAGAATCTCAGAAGCTACTGTAACAATGTATAATGGTAGTGGTTTTATGTTAAGGGGATGATCCAGTGATCTAAGAAAATCATAGCTTGTTTGAGTTGCGGGGAAAATTTGTGATCTTGTTTTAGCCCAAGCGAAGTTTGGTCACTAGTATTGGTAGTTATTCTAATAAACAGTGGCTCTGTGCTATGTAGGGAATAAAGGAAACCGTAGTTCCCATCTTCCTGTGAAAAGAAAAAAGTTGCTTGCAGTAGATAGTTAGTAGAAAAATAAATTTAGACTGAGATTTTCCTACCTCTGGTACCTCTGGTGTTGCTTGGGAACAATCCCATAAAACTAATAGAGCGTCGTGAATCATTATAATTTTAGTAAAAAGAGATGTTGTAAGTGTACTGTATTGTTTTCTTTACGCGCCGCGCCGGATACTTTAAAAATAGGCAATGAACGCATTACTATTTTTTCAGACTTAGGTCTGGGACCATATCGCCTTATAATTATAGTTAATCAAAGTATTTATTTATTTTAACGTATAATATATATTTTTAATATTTTAATTTCAACGTCCTATGAAATTATTTATTTTGACACAGCAAAGGCAAAGCAACGCAACTGTCACTGTCGTGCAAGGAAGAAAAAAAAAAAAAAAAAAGAAGCGAGCATGCGGACGGATCTCACAAATCGGTCCCCATAAATCGATTCAAGTCTGTGAACTACATCACTATATTACCGACTTCAATTTTGAGTGAATGGAAACACCTAATGAATAGAATGAAAGTGCAGCGACCTGCGCCCGCGCCGCCAACCCCCCCCCGACCCCCTTCCGTTCGCTACCCCATTCTTCTACCTGGACTGGAGCCTCGGGGCCCTTGGGGTTATTTTATAAAAAAAAACCGCAGCATCTTAAGAAATTACTTAACAATATGAGAGCTCCATAAGTTTTTAAATATGGCTGAGGCTTGTAGGCTGGGGAATTACAATTCACAACGAAAAACTGACAGTATTCAAGAAGAAAATGTTTGTTTATTGAATGTTTTGTGTGTGTTTATATCGCTTGTTACCATACTCGCCGATTTAACTACAGGTGTGTGACAAGACTTGTTCTTAACTTTTGAATTGTTCCGGTTAACGTTTTTTTAAGTAATGTAAAAATAACAAAATCATATTTAATCGACAATAAATAAAAGCAACATTTCTTAATTTCAGATATTTTAGTTTTTGCTGAATACTGTAAAAGTGGATACCCTTATTGGGCACTGACAACTTTGATTTTTATAATTGCTCCAAATGTTATGATAAATGTTTTTTCGTTAAGATGGTTTATCATAGATCAAAAATGTAGCATAAGGCATTGGATAAGTCATGGATTTATGGTGGGATTGCTGGAAAGGTATTTAAATATAAATAATACACAAATCAATTTAAGTACTTTAAATTAAGTCAATTAACTAGTAACTTATTTATGGTTACTTGTTTACAGGTACATAACATTTATGCACAAAGTGTTTGAATGTAAAAATGTGGAATCAATCAATGCACTGAAATTGTTTACTCAAATTAATGATCTGAATCTATTACATTTTCTATACGTTTTTATAGGCACTATTCCGCAAATTATTTTACAAGTTTATGGAATAGTCACACTAAATGAGAATTATCACACAAAAGGTAAAGTGATTTTCACTTTATTGTTTTGAATAACTAAGCATTATACATATTTGCTGATCATATTTTAATATTTATCATATTTTATTTTACAGCTTTCGCATTAAGTGCGTCGATTGCATCGGTGATATGGGGGTGTGCAAACTATATATACGGTTTGTCTTGGTTTAGTTGTGAAAGGTTTCAATGGAGTACCTTTTCACTAAAAATTATTTGGCATTTTGGAATGCTCATTAGCAGAATTTCGGGCATTATACTATTTACCATTGTATTTGGCATGTGGACATTAGTTCCTTTGGGTAAGTTTTAATAATTAAAAATGTCCGTTTACACATGAATAACCTTGAAATTCAAATCTTTTATTAACACACAATATATGTATTCAATAATTAACAAATACAAAGAAAGAAAAATAGAACTAAAACTAAATTTCTTACTACTATGTGTTATATTCTAAATGATGAATATACGGTTCAATATCGTTTTGTTTCAGGACTTCACTGGTTAGCTATGACATTTTGGATCGTTACTCAAAAGACGACTTTTTGCCCAAATAAATTAGAAGAAACTTTTTATAATGTTGTAATGGGACTGGTTTATTGCTTTTGTTACATAAATTTGAGAGAAGGTCATACTAGATATCGCCTTATGATGTTTTATACTTTAATGGTGACGCAAAACTTCGGTAGTTTATTTTTATATGTTTTGATCACGGACTCAGAAAGGCAAAAGAAATCATGGTCTATTACCACATCCATTTGTGTAATAGCGGGAACTGTTATCGGTAAGATGTTAAAAAAAAACTCAAAAACCTATTAAGTAATTTATTTTTTAGCTTTGCTAAACCTTTTCATTTTGTTCTTTCAGGGATGTTTGCTATGATTTTATATTATAGATATTTTCATTCGAAAGGTCCAATACCATGGAAAAATGGGAGTAATGATATTGAACTGAACAATAAAATTTCTACAACACGAATCAACAATATAGGTCTCAATTACGTCAGGTCTTTTAAAAGTTCTCAAAAAACAGAGATTAAAAATGAAAATCCCAGGTACTATTTTTTCTTAATTTATAAAGTAAGTAATAAAGTGGAGCATGGCAATATAACAGCCTTATCTGTAACGAGCAAGCAAACAGAACCAAGGGATGGTTTATACATTTGGGAAGTTAAATCATTGCTTTTTGTCTTTTAAGTTATTAAAAAAGTATCCCAAATTTACCTTGAAACGATAGGTAAATTGACAAACTTTCGTTCGGAATTCATCCATGGGGCTTATAGGGTGCTGCTTGTTAACACCGTAAGTTTTTGGGTTTTTATTCCACATCAATTTTGAATTTATTTTATAATTTACAGAAGAGAATGCACGCAAGTTCAACCAACGGATATCGAAAATGCTGATAAAAAGTTTCTTCTGGACCATTGGATTGCGAGATCTGGAACTCCTACTTTTACATCTGCACCTGTTGGAGATAATAGCATGGATGTTTCGAGCATACAATTACATACCGTAGAAAATACTCCACAAACCATAAATAAGGATGAAAATAACTTTTACGACAGGAGTAGACTTAAAATTCATCCCAAAAAAGGAAAAACTCCATTGTTAAGCTCAAAAGAACTAACTTTAAAGTTATCTTCAATAGACAATTTAGAAAGCTCTATAGACATAATCACTTCAAGCAATCTAAACTTACAAAAACGTCGAGGAATATGTTCATCTGATGATTTGCGAGACAACTTGGCCAATATTAATTTAGACGAATGTAATATTGTTCACTCAGATTTCATAAAAACAACCAAGCCAGACCAAGGATCTGAGTTTAGCCACGATACAGATGGTTCTAATAAAAAGACATCTTCTGATTCAATTGACATGGATTTAGATTTAAGCTTCAGTGACATAAATAGTTCAGATATAAATACGTTCAACGAAAATATTGTTCAAAAACTTTGTCTCAGTGCGTTAAAGAATATAAAAGTAGGTAATCAAGATGCTGATATTGAAAATATACAAAGAATTGCCTTAGATATTCTTAAAGAAATGTACACCAGGAAAGGTAAGAGCAAAAAAATTATGAGTGGTGAATCTATAACATCCAAACAACGTGATTTAGAAACCCCCACAGAAATATTATCTGTTCATGATTACGAAAATATATGTGCAGTAAATATTGCGAGAGAAGCTTGGGGTTTAAGATCCTGGAATGGGTATTCGGACATTGAAAACTGGCTTCACGATGGAAGTGTATTCAGAGACAGAAGACGTGATACACTTACTTCAGGCAGCTCAGAAATAAGTAGCTGTATATCCCAAGACTTAAAAACAGCTATTTTAGCTGCTCCATCGTTTCCGAAGAAACCTCCAACTTATTCCAATGTTTTTGTTAAATTTGATCCAAGTAATCAAGAACAATATGTAGACTCTATTATTTGTCAATCAAACGACGACACTTTTCTGGCTAAACCATGCATGATTGATACAGGAAAAGATTATTTAGAGCCAATTATTGAGGAGTTAGATGACTTAGGCGATCTAGATCCATCAAATAAAAAGAGGCTTACTTCGGAAAGTTCACTGGTGGCGACTATTGATGAGATACGTAAAGCAACTATTGCAAATTCTCCAAGAAACCTATATCATAAAAGAAGAGATTTACAATGGTATACACCAAAAGAAGAAGTTTCTGCTAAAATAGAATGCAATCTGGAAAGAGCTCTATGGAAAGAACCGTCGAAATTTGATTCGAGTAATATAATGGAATCACTTCCCGAAAAAGAGAATATTTTAAATGTGTCTCACGTTTCCAAGTACGACTTAAGTAAAAAAGAAATAAACTGTACTGTAACTTCATCATCGGAAGCAAGTGGCTTTGAAAACAATAGTCGAAAAAATACTAGAGAACGTCAAAAATCTGCATGCAATCTGAAAACGCAGTACAAAAAAAATGAAACTAAACCTGACCAGAGTCTCAAGGATTTATCAAATAAGGACATTGACTTTTTATGGCAATTAGTAACAGATAACTCCCTGCCTCTTAGTTCAACAGAAGATCTTGCTTCAAGTAGATTAACATCTTCTTTACAATCACTCATTCAGAAAGAAACATCAATATCACATGTTCAAACGTCTTCAAAAATAAGCAACATGAAAAAAAGTGAAAGAACTAAACCTAGACGCAAATTTTCTATGTTAAGGGAAAAGTTTGAACCCAAGTTGAATATAAATTCAGATGAAGAGATTTTATTCCACTGCCCAGAGAATCTTTCGGCGTCAAATGAATCTGTAGTTGTTAATCAATTTAATGTAAATGTAGATACAGTAGATCAGAAGAAAATAAATATATCTCCTGAGGAGGCTAAAACGAATAGGTCAGCTTCTAACAGATCTGACGTAATAATGTCAAAAAATATGAAGGAAAAAAGATCTTTATTTATGAAACAAGTTTTGAGTCCACCTAAATTCAATACTAAGTTAAAACATAAAGCTTGATCAAAAATCAAAACTACGGTTTTTTTTAACTCAAAATGAGTAAGTCTTCCTAATACTTTCAGTATGAAAAGTCAAGAATAACATGGATCTCATTTTGGGCGTAGTCATTTTACCAGATAAAAATGAAATTTTATAATTTTCGAGTGATAGTAAATTAAATGTTCGTAAATTGTATAATAATAGGTATCTCGCGAACACTGACCAATTTAATGTTTCTGAAATCTGCACTCAAAGTACTACATTATTATAAGTATAGTAGTTTTAATACAATGCAACTGTGATTTGTGTGCCTTCTTTCTAAAATTATAGCCAGTATTTTTAGGCTTAGCTTTAATTTTTTATACCTTTTAGGAAATGCCTTTTGAATAAAACTGACCATATATATCAGTGAGTTCAATTTCTTATCTCCTCACCCTTTCATCTCTCCAAAGATATAAGTGGAATAGAAATCCTTTATTAATATCAAAATTATTTATATAAAAAAACATTTAAAAATACACGAAAAAAACTACGTATGGTGTTTATACAAATATTTAATATCAAATTTACAATAAAATAAATTATTAAATAGATTAAAAGCACTATCTTATAATGCATGAGTAATAAATATTACCTTATATCTGAAACTAGCAGCCAATATCACATGAATCCTAATTTCTACGAATTGAATGTTTTTAAACAATTGTAAAGTTAATTTATACAAATTTTATATAAGTTGCTTCATGATCGCTATGTCAAATTGTTTACGTTGGTTATCCAATATTCTAGTCCGTGTCATTGGTGCAGTTTGATCTCTATCTGACCTACATTCACCTTAAAAATACGTAATAAATAACTGTCTTTATCTAATGAATAAACTATACTCTCAAGTCATACTTAACGGTTTTGTAACATAAGTAAACAACAAAGAAATTTGGAACATTAGAATTTTGTACAAAAATATCCTAAATGAATAAAATAAAGAGTTGTTGTTTATTTTACCAATAAAAACGACAGAAAATACGATATATACTTCGTAATAGTAATTTTACCTATGAACTATGCTTTAGTACGAAAACAAAAGAAGTAAAAAAAAAAACAATACATGAATACCTGTAGGTGATAAATAATTATTTCTTTATAATAACTATCCATTGCAGCTATGACCTTTAGTAAATAATGGTCTGCGTCTGTCACTTATCTATCACTGAAATGTTAGATACATCATACATTTAACGAAGCTTGTAAACACTTGCTTAACATCCTTTTTTTAGTATAAATAACTTTACAAATCGGTTGTCATTACGGGAACAGTAAGCATGCGTATACGGTGTGCATTACAGTTTTTGCACAAAATATGGTCGTCAAGCGGATAGCATCCTCTACCTTCAGCTTCTGAAGATAGTAAAAGCCCACAGTCTTCGCATCTGTAGCATCGCACATGAAAACTGCGATCAAGCGCTACAACACGTACAGTCTCCTCTTGTCCCTCTTCTGGCATTATAGGTAATTCACAAACACAACACCGTGGAGCAAATTTTTTGTGAAAATCTTCAATACAATGAATTTGATTCATTGCGTCGACGGTAAACGGAATGCCATCAAGACTCTTGCCACATACCACACACGTAAAACAAGTAGGGTGATATGGTTTTCCAGTAGCGCGAAGAATTCTATCTAAGATAGGTTTGTCACAAACAGAACATTTTTCAAGCGTTTCATAGTAATCTACTTCACAGAATGGCTGTCCTTCAACAGCGTAAAATGGCTTTCCTTGTAAATTAGTATTACAGCGGTAGCAACAAAAGCACTGGACATGGTACATATTTCCCATGGCTGTGCAACCTGAACTTTCCCCCACGACTTTACCATCACATTTTATGCAAATGCCAAATACATCCAAATCCTGGCTATCTGATATAGACTGCACAAGCATGTTGGTAAGAGCGTCTACCTCCTGTTCTTTTGGAGTTGGTGACTTTCCAGAGGAAGATAAATTATTTCGGTAGTTTTGAAACGTATGTTGAGGTGAAAGACTGCTCTGAGGGCGAGGATTTATCGGCTCATACAGGGATTCGTAGTTTGATGCCTGCGATGCTCCGTAATCTCCAAATTCGTTTTGGTATATCGGTGGATAATTTGGTCTTTCTTGATTGTAATTTAAATTTGCTGTAGCACGAACTAATTCACTATAGTTAGAGCTCACTGGAGATGGCGGTGGTAGATACTCCTCAAGGCCTGGATCGGTATCATATGATTTGGATATCGAAACGTGCTGCGGTGGGGGAGGAGGTGGAGGCGGCAGACTGTCGTTATTGTTTCTATATGGTGGCATGTTGCTGTATGTGGTGTTGTAATTTTTCTGTTGATTTGGAGAATTTCTAGATAAAGAAATACCAGGCATATTCGAATGACCCACATTAACATAATCTGTTGTAATTCCGGAATGAACATTGTTAAGACTTGAGTTATAAGAGGTAGCATTGTTATTCGATACTGGTGAAATCTTCGCAGAATATGATGGCTCCCGTAATGTGCTGACGACTGCACTACGAGGAACTTGAGGTTGAGCTTTCTTTTTTGGTGGCACAACTGGTGGTATCTTTTTTCCTTTACTAATAGAACTGAATTCCTTTGCTGTCATTTGCAAATCAGCTAACTGTTTTTCAAGTGCATCGATGTTATCAAGACGTGACATTTTTGCTTATGATCACCCGATTTGATTAGATTAGCACTTCACTTTAACAAGTTAAATTATTTGTGATGGAATTTTCCTATCTGCATTTGGAACTTTCAATTTCACTTCTTATGTTAACATTATTCTTTATTCATAAGTTTCCTTTAAAAAGGAAATATGAAGAAAACTCGTTTTCACTAATTTCGTTAAGTAGCTTTAAGAAAACTTTGATTTGTCGAGCACAGTCTGCTAAGAATCGACGAACTTGGTTGGCAGAACAAAAGTCAATGACACACTCGATCGAGAGAATGTTCCGCGAGTCCGCGACTGAATCATCAGTATGGTGCAATGTTTCGTTCAATATGTCCGTTCCGTTACCACCTAACTACCGATTTAATTATATTAAAACAATTTATTTTTTCTTTGTTAATTTTATCGCTAAATATTTTTCTGATTGTTCAGATAATTAATTTACAAATAATTCAGATTCTGCTAATTATGATGAATGAATTAATTTAAATCGAGCTATCAATCGATACTCATTGGAACGAATAATGTCTACAATTGACTATATAAAATGTACTCTGTGGTCTGTCCTCACTCCCGTGTTCCTCCTTTATGTTTACTTTATTTATACTTTATTTTGTAGTACATTTTTTTTAATTTGACAATTTGGGTGACAGACAGACAGGCCTTGTTTTTTTGTGTCCACGCCCATAAAAACTGACAGGAGCTACTATGGGCGTGTACACAAAAAACAAGGCCGGTATTTCCATGTCGGTGTTATCCGGGCCGGGAAAGAGTGTCACCCGACAATTTGACTAAAATATTTTTTTTTTCTTTTTTCTTTTCCTTTCGTTATATTTAATTACGTTGTCGTTGGGTGACACTATTTACCGGCACTTGACCGGCACGGATAGTACTGACATGGAAATACCAACCCGATATTTTGTTTTTCAGGTCAGTATTTCCATGTTGGTATTGTACGTTCGGTAAATAGTAAATAGCAGTGTTGCCAATTTAGCAACTTTGTCGCTAGAATTAACGGCTTTTTCTTTAGAGACAAAAAAAAGTTTTGACGACAAAAATGGTTTAGCGACTTATCTGGCGACTTTTGGAATACAAATTTAGATAGTTCTAGGACCAATAATGGATACTTAATTTTTTTTTCAACTTGACGACGACGAGAATTATACAGTGCCAAGAGATTTATATGGAAAGCACTTGAGCACCAAATTCAAACTTTATCGTCCCAGAAGGCTTTAAAAGATTAGGTTTTGTCACCCGTAATTGAATTCACACACATGGGTATCGTCAAACTTCTCTATACGGCACTAGTCAGGCCAAAACTAGAGGCGAGCTCCTGTGTGTGGAATCCCCACGAATCTATGTATGCTCTCATGATCGAAAAAGTACAACAGTGGTTCTTGCGTTTCCTTTACAAAAAATCTTGCGGATACTATCCTTTTATGTATCCAACTGTCTATCTCCGAGGTACTCTTGGCTACAATTCGCTAGACACACGTAGACTTTACGAGCAAATTCTGACTGTAATCCGAATTTTGCGCGGACGCTTCGACTGCCTCGCGCTACTGAGTGAGGCGTGCCGCCTGTCTGCGCCCGAGCAGCAGGGCTACTACGAAACTCGAAGTTCGTGTCGTGCGGTCCCTCTGACACTTACACTGTTTAATACGAGAGCGAGAGGGACGGTACGACACGAACTTCGAGTTTCGTAGTACTAGCCCTGCTGGTGGTTTAGCGAGAGTTTCTAGGAGTTGGCAATACTGGTAAATAGTGTCATGTTCCTGTCAGTCAACTGTCACCCGTCCATCGTATCAAGCGTGATAACGTGTTGAACTGAGCTGAAAACAATAACACAATTACGTATAATATTTTCTTCATATTTAAAGACTCAGTTCACAATAAACATGTCGATGCAGTGCCAGTTATGGATGGGCAGTGTAAGCATTTAAATTTTGTTCTCAACTCAAAGTACTCGATTCATACATGATTGACTAGTGCAGTGAAAATGTAGTTTTATTTTGTCTGCAACAGGAAGATATTTCATATGTATTGGTTGCCAACGTACCTGAACCTGATACTAACCCCAATACATGTAGTCTTCTAGCTGGTTCTTTGATTCTTTCACGCACTTGTTACATGGACGCCAACCATGCCTGATGTATTTATTTTATATCTATAATAAATACTAGGGATTCGTTTTATATTCGGTATTCGGCAGATTTATCGAATATTCGTATTCGGCTAAATGACCGAATGTTCGGCAAATTGGTACTCAAAATGTTTACTGTATTGAGCAATGTGTGAGTTAAGTGTTAAATGTGTTATTTTTATGAGGTACCACTGTACGTAAGCCTCACTAGGCTTTATAAAGCCCCACTAAAACATAAATGTTTTTGTTGACACAGTAGGTTTATTTCCTGTTGAAAATACAACACAAATGTTTTTAAATATTGAATGAGAACCAGTGGTAGTACTACATTAAATATAAGCTTGTGGTAGCGCAGCTGTCAAAAGTAAAAAATAAAAGAAGTCTGTTAGAATCTATATCACTATGCATAAAGCAAATATGTATCTCTCCCCTTGTTTTAATTAGTTTATAATAAAAAGTATAACTACAGTGATAATATTTTATTAAAAGAAAACCTGCACCCCAATAGTAAATAAAATAATATTTCCAATAACAACAGATAAAAAAGATGATTATTATTAATAAAAATCTAAATATTAGTAAGATTTTTATAATAAAAAAATATGTAAATATAATCAATCAGGTCTTTATTGTGAGAAATTAAGAAAGTTTTTTGTTTTAATCAAGAGATATTAAATTGATTAAATTACAACATTTAAAAAATTATAAATTCATCATATTTCTAGTTTCTACTTAGGAATCAATTATGCCGAATATTCATATTTGGTGAAACCCATGTTCGGCCCATCTCTTATAAATACACAATAGGTACTTTTAACATTATATTAGATGTTAGACTGGAATAACTCAAACCAATTCTCATTTGCTTAAAAATGTACACTTACTTATTCTTTTTCACTTTCAGCTGGAGCCCAACATGACAGAGAGTTTTATTGTAGCTGCATTCCACAGGATGGGCCAGCGCCCTCTGACAGTGAAAGTCATGAGAAATAAGTTCACAGGGGAGCCAGCAGGCTATGCTTTTGTTCATTTTCAGGTATGGGTAATTTCTGTATTTTACTTACTCTGTAAGTTGAGACTTGATATTTCTAAATGTGCTAATATCATATTTCAATACCTTATCATTCATCATAATATATTCACGAAAAATGGGAATATTTGTTGTCCCTTCACTTCTTTCTAGTCTTAATTGTCCTATACAATATAATTCAAAAAATTAAGCAGATACAAAAAGAAAAATTGTCTAAAAATTTGTCATTAATGCTTGTGTAACTAAGCATTTCATCATTATCTGAAATGTAGGCAGTTCCACTAAATCTGAACTTTGTTAGGTGGTTGGGGCCGAGTACTGCCTTTTCGCAATGTAACGTTTGGCAACCTGTTTCATTTCGCAAGTTTTCCTTTCGCAAACTCTAAAACTGTAAATATTTTAGGATTTATTTCAGGGCCATTGTGTAGAAGTAGAACTCTTTAGGTTAGGTTAGGTTAGTTTTATAAAAATCCTGAAATATTTACAGTTTCAGTAATATTAAACAGTTGGGAAATGAAAAGTGGCAAAATAAAACAGTTTGCCAAACGTTATTCGCTGAAACATTAGTAAACCGGTTGGGACTCTAGTGTTTCAGTCAACATTTCCTGTGTTACGAAAATCAACTAAAAATTGCAATCACCATCACCATAATAGCATTGCAATTGGTTTTAGTTCATGGCCATTATCCTTAGATTTTTGTTACCCATGGAAAAGGGAGGATAAAACACTTCAGAGCCCCATATCTTTTGGAACTCTTGTGCTGAATGTCTCTTGTTGAATGTATTAGGCAACAATACAGTGATGTGAACTGTATTTTTTACCTGACTGCGAAGAAGGAGGGTTATTTAACAAAGAATAACTTCTATTTCAGACTGATGAAGAAGCTATTGATGCCATGCACAAACTGAATGGTAAACCCATTCCAGGCACATTCCCTGTTGTGCGTTTTAGACTGAACACTGCGTCTCGGGAAGCCAGAGCCAATATGCAGTCAGAAAGAGAGTTCTCAGTGTGGGTTGGTGATCTTAGCTCAGATGTTGATGACTACTCGCTTTACAGGATTTTTGCCACTAAGTACAATTCTATTAAAACAGCAAAAGGTAATTTTACAAGTTTTTTTTTCTAATTTATGTAGAGATAAAATTGTATTGTAATAGGCATCTTCTTCTTAAGTCTGAATTCGAGACGCACTCCAATGACATATAGTATGAGTCATCAACCTTCTAACCATGGGCATACCCAGCTTCTGGCCTAGGGAGGTGCAAGTCAGATTTTTAGGTGAGATCACCCGCGCTTGTTTTGTCATACGGAGCAAGTTCATACATATTTTCTGCGAGTGTGAGTAAAAAATTTATTTATTCATTTATTTTAATTTTCCAAACTAACAAATATCATTACATTATGTACGTACCCAAAATACATGAACTCGCCCTAATCACTAATCAAAAATGTAAACGAGGCGTAATATATTGCAGAACATACAATGTCAAGGGGGGGCAGCCGCCCCCCTTTGCCCCCCCCACTCCCTGGGTATGCCCATGCTTCTACAGTCATCAGTGGTGATGGTTTAATTGTCAATGTAAAACCTTGTTTGTTCTAAAAGCTTCATTCAAGTATGTACTTGGGCTTTGTATCCAACAGAGATATGTGAAGAAGCAGAGTGGTATGCAAGGAAAGCCACAAATAGGCAAGCAGTGCTGAGCATGGCTAGCAAAATGAAGTAATCCTATTGCTGAAGCTTTTACTCTCACAATGCACTCTTACCTTGTATTGTACAGTATCGATTCTAGTGCTTGATCAAGGTAGAGGAGATTGTTTACACCAGTATTTTTCAACTTTTTTCATGACAGGACTCCTTTAGTATGAAGAAATATCTCGCGACGACCCCCCTACCTATTGTTTGTTTTTTCATGTATTTTATTTTGTGACAAATGTATATTATATTATATACTGAGCAGCAAAAAATCTGGCCCTCAAATCTATGCAGTAATAGGTAATTTTGTATGTAGAGTGGGCCAAATTTTGTGCCGCTGAGTGTATTATTAGTTAATATTTTCTTAATAAATATATTTAAACTTATTTGGGTCGCGATCCACAGGTTGAAAGTCTACACCATTTCCGAGTGTCTGTAAAGCCGCCATCTTAATTTTTTTTTTCTCTGGAAACTGAAAAAGGGTGCTGCTTGCTTGCCATCTTGCATTGCATTTGGCGTGGAGAGTAAGACAGCCGGTGAAATTACTGGCACGTGAGGTATCCCATCTTAGGCCTCTAGGTTGGCAACGCGTCTGCAATACCCCTGGTGTTGCAGATGTTTATGGGCGGTGGTGATCTCTTACCATCAGGAGACCCACTTACTCGTTTTCCATACAGTTGAATAAAAAAAAACTGGTGCCTAGAGCGACCGCTCCTCTTGCTGTACCCCAGGGCTGGCGCTGCTTGCACAGCCCTGGTTGATGTGCAGCATAGGATTTTATTAATGTATTAACACAGAAATTTGAGTTAAGTGTACGAGGGTTGCCTTTTAAGTTGTGTCGTTTGGAAAAACTAAAGACAATTTAAGAGTTAAATGGTATTTATTGTTTTTCAAAGTAATCACCGTGACATGTATACACTTTTTCATTTGATCGAACCAGTTTTCGAAACATTTATTCCAGTCCGAAATCAGGGTCTCTAAAATGGCCGTTTTGTATGCCTCAACCGCTTCTTCAGGACGCCTGCCTGACTACCGTTGACCACGAAGTCGTTGCTTGATTTTTGGATCCAGAATTTTGACGTTTTTCTGTTTTAAAAACGCAATTGTCTGCCGCGCGGTGTGCGAGCTCGCATCATCGTGGTGCAGTACTATACGACGCGACGTCTTGGGTTATTTTTTCGGAACTCGCCGATAACTTCAGGAAAACAAACAGTGGTATACCTACCAGTCAGCATTCATTGTTTTACGGTCTTCGAGCACGATGGTGGCAACGAGGCCATTTATCGCTACAAACGTGGCGACCATTTTTTTCGAAGTGCTCCATGAGCGTATTACCTACTTTGGTAGGTTTTGGCTCATCTTGGAACACCCAAACAGTCGACTGCTGTTTAGAATCCGGATCGTAGGCATATATCCAAGATTCGTCACCACTGATAATGTCATAAACGTGTTTAGAGTCTCCTCGCTTGAATTGCCGCAGAGTTTTGCGACACCATCTAACGCGAGCCATTTTTTGATCTTCACCAAGTCTTCACTAAGTAAATGTGGTATCCTAGCGTGAGATCAATTTTTTTACGCCTGAGTGATCATGCAAAATATTTTGAACACTGGTCCCTGAAATGCTTAATGAAGCTTGTATCTCACGGTATGTCGCATGGAGATCTTCGACGATCAGTTGCCGTACAGCATCAATGTTCTCCTGGGTTCCGAAACCGAAGCTCCAATTTAACGCCGAAACTCACCGAAACCGAATATTCAGTCGGACTTCACTTAAAATCACAAGTTTAGGTAAAAGTAAAAATTGTAAGCACAGCTTATTCTAGTATTTTATTTCAGTGATACTGGACAGTTCAGGCTACACGAAAGGGTATGGCTTCGTAAGATTTGGTAATGAGGAAGAACAACGGAACGCATTATACGCCATGAACGGCTATACAGGGCTTGGTACAAAACCTTTAAAAATTTGCACAGCGGTGCCAAAACCCAAGAGTGCTATTCCGACTCAGAACCAATCTGCTCCTAATTCGTCGGCGGCGGCGTACAACAGTGGGACGGTATGGTTTAAACAATTATTTAACCTTTTGACTGCCTTTGTAACTAGTGTTATTTCAAACACCTCTGTGATACTGATAAATAAGTAACATATCCCGAATTGATGAATTTTCCTTTCAAAAATAACAGATCTGAAAAGAAATTATTAATTGTTAATGTACATGAATTGTTAATGTACAAGATTTAACAAAACTAGAGTTTCATTTAGCGGTCAAAAGGTTAAAATAAGGCTTTAACTGCTTAGCGATTATTTTTATTAAAAAATAAATGTTTTTTAAATTGCAAGAATGTGAATGAGCTTGGTCTTTGCTGTTGCATACTTACAATGCTATTTCGAAATAGCTCAAAGAATTTAGCAGAGTTCTAATGCCGCATTAAAGCTTGCTACAAAGGCTTGCTTCAATAATGCATCTTGCATTCATCCTTTACCAGTATAGAACATTGAAAAAATATAATCGTTTATTAAACAGCATTCTTATCCCCATTAGGATGAAACAAAGTATAGGCCAGCTTCTGTAGAATTTGAAATAAAAAATTAAATAAATGATCATGTGGTTGTAAAAATAATAATAAAATCATTCAGCCACAAATTGGTTCTTTAAGTTACTTCATTGGATTTGTTCACTTACTTCGCAGCTTAATGATTTATAGGTTACTTGTTTCAGTCAGTTTTATCCTGTAATTAAATTAAACAGCAGCAGAACAGAAATATGGAATCTCCTTCCTCTAAATATCACAAGACCCTTTTGGCCCATAGTTTTGTATTTTCATAGTCCCATTTGTTAGTACTAGTTTTACAAACCATGAAGAAAAGGAACTTCTACTATAGTTAAGTGAGTCATATTGGAATGAAATTGGTCCCGTTTCAATGAACCCCACAGGTCGATGTAACTACCCTCACGGTGCAGGCTCAGTCATACGCTCTCCGATCAGAGTCTGAGCTTGACTACACTTCCTCTGTGAGGCGCTTAGCGTAACTGTTTGCATTTTTATTTCATTAATTAGATGTATGTATCATTTAGTCAATAGACGTGGTTTATGCTTTATAGCTCCTTAAGATAATATGTATCATCATTTCTATATCTTGTTTTTTGACTGAGACAGGCTAAGACTAAAATAAACAACCGTTTTCTATTAATTTACCAGGTGTGTACAATTAGAAGCAGAAGTAGATGAGCAGTTGTGGTGCTCAAAATGATCTAAACACTTATTACCTTGGCAATAGAGTCGTGTATGGATCATTTTTAGCACCCTGACCGCTTATCCACTTCTGCAGCTGACTGTATCATGATTCGACTGCGAGAAGTTACGTTTAAAGCAACATATTTGTATGACGTTTTGTGGTGTGACGCGTTAGTATCAGTTTGATATATTTATTACTGGCGGTTGCCCGCAAGAATTCTTTTATCGCTATCGGAACTACGCAATATTCCGGTATAAAAAGTAGGTATCCTATAATATGTTAATCCAAGTTATGAACTGTGTACCAAATTTCGTACAAATTTATCAAGTTGTTATTGTGTGATTAAGTAACAAACATACAAACAAACGTCACAAACTTTTGGAAGGTAATCGTTAGCCAGTCTCAGTCACATCAAATAGAATCGTATTTACAACATCAGCTACCTCGCTCTTAAGGCATCCTAACATAACTGTTCCGTTTGCGGCTTTATCTGCAGTACGCTAAAATTAGCATAGCTTGCATCATGGCAGATAGTTCGACGAAAGCCGAGTGATATTGACGCACAGTTATGATTATAGGAGTACAACCAATATTATGATCCGTCAGCCTATTGGCAGAATTACTCAGCGTGGTCTGGATACTATGGGCAGGGCGAACAGGCGGCGGCAGTGGTCCCGACGACTCCTGTTGCCGAGGTGGCCGCTCAGACCGCCGCCGCCGCTGCGGCGAAGACTCAAAGCGACGAATTGGCGCTTGTCGGTGAGACACAAACACTGCTACTTACAATTTTATTTCGAATTAACCATTGTAGTTGTCTTTTTATTTTTCCTGTGTTCCGGTTTTTCAGTGTTAGAAGTCTTTTTACCAGGCACCAGTTTAAAATATTCATGCAATGCGTTTAACAAATATTAGCTCTATCACAAAACAGATAGGTACAGAAATCAATCTACATACAAAGAGCGTTTGTGGCTCTATCGTGTGATTAACATTATCCCCATCCCTTTTCTAAAAAAAACGTGATAGTCTGATAGTAGCCTAGTGGTTTAAACCGGGCTCATATCTCTTGAATTTTTTCGTGAAGAAAAACATCGCAAGGATCCTGCACATATATGTGAAGCAGTTCAATTGTGCCTGTACGAAAATGTGCTCATCAGCTGAACATTTACATATAAACTGGACTAACAGTCACTGATTTTTATGGAAGCGTTTTAGTTGCTCCGGGACACCATGTATAGTGCAATTGAATTTACCACGGTAAGCTAAGAGACACGAAAATCTTTTTCATCACACTTGCTCGTAAACAGTGTCGTAGTTAACATTCAGGATACCTTGGTTGCAACCCCCCAAATAAAACCCTCGACCTTAATGTGCTTCTAATGAAACCCGTGGTCGGTAAATGAGTCATTGCCCGTACTAATTTTCATGCCATGAAGCCCAAGGTCGGTAAATGAGTTTGTTACTGCATGGTGTGCTGCTGCTCCGTGCGCGCGCTGCACACGCACGCCATGCACATGCTGCGGACGGGCAGCTCGGCGGGGAGCTGGCGCTGCCAAGAGCGCAATCAGCGGTATCGGCAATTTTTGATAAAATATTAGTTTTTCTTTTACAAATATACAATTTTACTCGCAAATGTGATGAAAAATATTGTATGTCGCACGGGCGGTACTAGAATTACGAACATCGACTCATTAAAGCCCTGTCTTCGACTTCGGGCTTCTAATAGACTCTCGTTCGTAATTCCTTATTTACCGCCCTTAAGACACAATGTACTATTATTTCATTGAGCAAACGTTTCTTCTAATAAAAAAATAACACGTGTTCCATTATGGGTATAGCGAAGCGAGTTCATCGCAGTTGTGAAAACTGTTACACAGGCGTCTTTTGCATTTTGACGTACCTATCACTTTAATATTTTCAAATGTTTACAGAACACAAGAAATGTATAGACATAGACGAGATGAACCAAGAGTTTTTGCAGCCGGAACTGTCCTTGTGGGACGGCCTGGAATCTTCGCAGTGGTTCCCCAACGAAATCGTCGAAATACACTGTTAGAATAGTATGTAAAAGAATTTAAATTTATTATAGACTGGCTAAGTGAATGATGTTGCGTTTTATTTTACTGCATCACTGCGAGTGCGGCGCCTACCTCAAACAAATCATAGTTTCATTTGTAGATATTATAGAACACTTGGTCTAGATAAAGTATTCCTAGTATTAAATATTATCGAACTCCAGAAAATTATACTTTGTGATTTTTGTATTTTATTTTACGGCTTTCCCGTTAAAAATATTTTACTTCAATACATTATCTTACTAGAACATATTGGAATAAAAAAAAACGAAATAAATGATGTGAACTGTTAATATTAAAGGAAATTTTTATTCTCATCATTTATATAATTTTGTACACCAATTAAATTATTTCAATACAAATAAAGTTTAGCAAAACTAGTACTGCAGATAATTCGAAAATATACATCAATCTACAATATACAAAAATACTACAATCACATCAAAAATACTGACTGCACAGCAAAATAATTAGAGCGTGCGTAGATGATACTCATTCTCATAGCAAAATAACTTTTATTGTCAATTTGGCACCTGAAAATTAGGTACGACGACAAGCGGAGCCAGGAGGAGCGTTAGGTACAATGAGGGCTATTGTTTTTTGTCTCACTAGATGGCGCACTGTTGCGTGAGGTTTTTAAGTATGGTTTTGAAAGTCTGTTATTACGGGCGTGGAAACAAAGTTTAGATTAAAATCATATTTAATACACCTTAAAACCGTACCATATAAATATCGAGCATGCCACAGTGTTGCATAGTCCCCGTTTTGTTCGGAAAAAAAGGGATGACAAAGGTTTCCGAAAGACAAAACTATCTCAAAACACAGACATTCATTGCCCCGGAACGCATATTTGCCATAATTAATTACAGATATTGCAAAATATTCACAAAATTATTCTAATTCTAAATAAACCCGCGTAGCTCACCCAAAAACCATAAACATTTCGGAGACCTCACGCTACACTAGCGCCTCTAGCGGCGAATTCTTTCGCGATAGCCCTCATTGCGACCACAACGCGCGAGCCGAGTGAGCGAAACGAGCGCCGCCGCGGTAGCGGCCGACGAAGCGCCAGAACCTAATTTATTTGAAATGCTGTTTCATTTATGTAAACTGCTGTGCGTTATATGAAAATAGAAGCTAGATTTAAATAAAAAAGAGTTACAAGGTATGATGTGCGTTAGTCATTATTAGCTGTGCAATAATAAAAATGCTTTACTTTAAGATAAATAGCGGTACGCCACGAATATAAGTTGCGGTTTATTACATAATATTTTGAGAGAAGTATTTTGCTGTGCAATCAGTAATTTAAATGTGAATTCGGTTTTTTTTTTGGATAAAAAAGGACTTTTTGATGTGCGTTTAAATACTACCCAATATTAAGTGGTATTTATTTCATGCGAATGCTTATCAAAGTTATCAATTGTTGGGAACACTTGGAATCGCTAAGGTACGGCACGTAAGTGTATTAATTTCCAAATGACAGTGGCGCATGCCAATCAGCGCTTATGCATGCCAGCTCTGTGCCTCCCGCGCATCGCTCAATCTTTTTTGTACAGACAAAGAAACTGAGTCGTGTAACAGGGTGGCATGTTCCCTCCAGACCCACCGTACCCCTCCTGGCCATACCCCTGGTCATACGGTGGGTCTTTTAAAGTTAAAAGATACCACTGATCACTGTCTGTTGACATCCCAAACATTTGCCAAAGAAATCATAGTTAAATTGATTATGAAAAGGTTCCACCCTGGTACGCGATTCAGTTTCCTCTACTGTACAGGGTCACTATCACCGCTAGATTTACGTGCCGCGGGCTGTATCGCATTGTCTAACGGCTCGGCCACGATTACGGGCGATGAGCTTTTTCTCTGTTCATTGCGTGAGTTGCCAGGTATTAATATGCGATGTTCGCCTCGCCCGCGCAATGAACACAGAAAACTCGCGTGTATTGTGGCCACCCAGGCGGGGTTATTACGAGATTTGAAAATCATAGTTCGTATCGTACCGTCCCTCACTCTCGTATTAAATAATATTAGCGTCAGAGGGACGGCAAGATACCTACGAAGTTTGAATTTTGCACTTCGCAGTATAGGGCCTGGCCGTAAAGGTTGCTATCAGACAGTAAGAAAATAAAACTAGAATATTTGTAAAATACGTGTACTTAAAACGATACATAACATGTAAAAATCCTTACATCATGGACGTTGGATCCATATAAATAACAGTTAAAACTAAGAGCGAGTGGGCAGTGAGGTATGCCGGTTATTGTGCATTCGGCAAATCAACAAAACCCACCCTTATTAACGCGGACAAATGTGGGAATGAAAACAAATAAAAAATAGGTAATTCATTTTTAAGACAAGCTTTTTTATTGGCGCTTAATCGGCATATTTTACTGTTCACTAGCACTATCGCCGAGATTAATAAAATTATAAGCGCAGTGATAATTATTGCTTTTTCAATTTCATATACTTTATAGCAAGTCAATTACCTACATAAAGATTGGCAAATTCAAACGGGGCACGAAAGGCAATTTTAATCGTTAGGTACCTAGTACCAAACGAAAATAGTCTTAGGCCGCTTGTAGACGTCCGTTGTTTCACCGGACTACGGACCGTTTTTTTAATGCCGGACTTGCGGTGTTGTATGGCTAAGTCGCCGGACGAGTGCCCGGTGCATGTACACACATTAATTGTAAGCCATACAAAACCACAAGTCCGGCAAAAAAAACGGTCCGCTGTCCGGTGAGAACAACGGACGCCTACAAACGGACTCAAGTTTCGGTCTCTTAATCATATCATAACAGATATTTTCTGTTCAGTGATAATAACGCGCAACACTGCTATAAACGGCTTCAACGTGTCAGACTTGCTCTTATTTTTATGTCGATATAAGTAAAAAAAAATATATATAGTCCACGAAAATAATAAATAATCCTAAAGGAAAAAGGAAAGGAAAAGATACCTCAGTACTAGAAAAGCCAGAAATCGAAACTTACTTCCCCATTAAATTAATATGGAAAAGCAACCTTTTTTTAACAATAGGTAACATTAATCCATGGTTAAACCTAATCGACAACATCTCATTTTAGAAACACTTCAAAATGTATATGCGATTCGAAAGCATGTTGCTTTCTGAAAACTACACTATATTTATATTAGTAGTAGTAAGTAGTATGTGTTATTCCAGACGTCCAGCTATCTACGTACCAAATTTCATCCAAATGCGTCCAGCCGTTTTAGCGTGAAGGAGTAACAAACATACACACACACGCACAGGTTTTGCAGGTGGTAGGACCATGTGCAAGGTCCGCCCGGATTGCTACCACCATCTTGTTCGCTAATCCTGCCGTGAAGCAGCAGTGCTTGCACTGTTGTGTTTCGGCGTGGAGAGTAAGACAGCCGGTGAAATTACTGGCACTTTAGGTATCCCATCTTAGGCCTCTAGGTTGGCAACGCATCTGCAATACCCCCGGTGTTGCAGATGTTTATGGGCGGTGGTGATCTCTTACCCACATGCTCGTTTTCCATCCAGTCGAATAAAAAAAAACACAAACTTTCGCATTTATAATATAAGCAGATTAATTTATAATAAATTAAATACAAGCCCTGGTTAAAAAAGTAAACTATCAACGTATTAGCCTTTTCAAACAAAGTACAGAGAACCAAATAAAATGAAAGGCTCAAAAAAATGAAATGTTGTCAATTGTTGGGAATGAGACTGGCCACAAAGAGGAAAATTTCTAATTTGAATTTCGAACGGCACTGCTCTTTGATGGCTTTGTCCTCTTTTGTGGTATAATCCAGGGGTTTTTTTCTCATCCTCTGCGACAAGGATATAAGGCTGCGCATTCACTAGAGCTGTGTGTGAGGGAAAAACCACCAATAATAGGATTAAATTACATAATTGTTTTAGCCTCACGAAGCACCGTTTTCATATTGGTTTATTTGGTGAATTCATGTCCCGTTTAAAATTACCACCGAATTTTCCAAAATATCAAATAGTAACGATAATTCAGCAATAATACATATTATTTAGTTCGGTAACTGTAGTATAGTAAAGTATTGTTTCTAAACTGATTACATTCAATTGACAGGTATACATATTAAAAACAATAATGATGTGATGAGATGAGATGATGATGTGAGAGATGAAATTATTTAAAAACACGGCAACCAAAGCATAAAAACAACTAATACAAAATTAAAGCTGCGTTATTGTATACGAACTGAGTCTCTGTCTTTTAGTGTGGGTTGGATTAACCTGTATAACACTAGGGGTGGTTGCTCCGGCAGTCCGGCTGTCTACACTACCAACACTAGTCGGCGACAACAACTGGGGCGACGAATCTGTAGACACAGTACCACGAGGCGTTCCTTTTTTCATATAACCCACTACAGAATTGAGTAGTGTCGGTGGTAACGCTACAGGGGTTAATTGTCCGGCGCCGCGTGAAATATAGGTCTGTAGCATTTTCTTTGTTGGTGATTTGGGGTCGTTCACCGTTAGCACTACGAGTGATCCGGCTTCGATGTTTGGAGGGACCTGTGGGTTTGTAGTTTTAGGTTGTTGGACGTCAGATAAACCGGGTGGTTTGGCGTTATTGATGAGAGTTAGCGTGGCGTAGTGGCTCGGTGTGGTTGAGGTGGTTGGCGGCTCGGGAGCGGTTTGCTTGAGTTTTTTTCGCGGTTTGGTGTCTAGTGCCCTCTGGATGAACTCGTCTGCGGTGACCGGGTCGCGCGGGGTAGTTTCGTGCAAGGTTTCAGGAAGTGCATTAGTCTCCAAAGCTTTCGCTCCTCTACCTGCAAACGGAAAATTCGAGGTTAACCTTCGACTGTATGCAGATAGCAAAGGCATGTGTAAAAAGATGAAAGTCCAATATTGACGTAGTAAGTTCACCCATTTACAACATACCTAATACATTACAAATGTATTTTTTTTGTTGTAAAAATAAGACCGGTTTGTTTGCCCGCTCGCGCTCGGCCTCCGCGCTGCGCGCCTCTGCCCGCCCCACTTACTCTGCCTCAGCCGCATGTGTTGCGCGGCTCGCGCGCGCTCTCGTTGAGCGCGGCGCGCGGCGGCCAGCAGCTCGCGCTCGGCCTCCGCGCTGCGCGCCTCTGCCCGCCCCACTTACTCTGCCTCAGCCGCATGTGTTGCGCGGCTCGCGCGCGCTCTCGTTGAGCGCGGCGCGCGGCGGCCAGCAGCTCGCGCTCGGCCTCCGCGCGGCGCGCCTCTGCCCGCCCCTTACTCTGCCTCAGCCGCATGTGTTGCGCGGCTCGCGCGCGCTCTCGTTGAGCGCGGCGCGCGGCGGCCAGCAGCTCGCGCTCGGCCTCCGCGCGGCGCGCCTCTGCCCGCCCCACTTACTCTGCCTCAGCCGCATGTGTTGCGCGGCTCGCGCGCGCTCTCGTTGAGCGCGGCGCGCGGCGGCCAGCAGCTCGCGCTCGGCCTCCGCGCGGCGCGCCTCTGCCCGCCCCACTTACTCTGCCTCAGCCGCATGTGTTGCGCGGCTCGCGCGCGCTTCTCGTTGAGCGCGGCGCGCGGCGGCCAGCAGCTCGCGCTCGGCCTCCGCGCTGCGCGCCTCTGCCCGCCCCACTTACTCTGCCTCAGCCGCATGTGTTGCGCGGCGCGCCTCTGCCCGCCCCACTTACTCTGCCTCAGCCGCATGTGTTGCGCGGCTCGCGCGCGCTCTCGTTGAGCGCGGCGCGCGGCGGCCAGCAGCTCGCGCTCGGCCTCCGCGCGGCGCGCCTCTGCCCGCCCCACTTACTCTGCCTCAGCCGCATGTGTTGCGCGGCTCGCGCGCGCTCTCGTTGAGCGCGGCGCGCGGCGGCCAGCAGCTCGCGCTCGGCCTCCGCGCGGCGCGCCTCTGCCCGCCCCACTTACTCTGCCTCAGCCGCATGTGTTGCGCGGCTCGCGCGCGCTCTCGTTGAGCGCGGCGCGCGGCGGCCAGCAGCTCGCGCTCGGCCTCCGCGCTGCGCGCCTCTGCCCGCCCCACTTACTCTGCCTCAGCCGCATGTGTTGCGCGGCTCGCGCGCGCTCTCGTTGAGCGCGGCGCGCGGCGGCCAGCAGCTCGCGCTCGGCCTCCGCGCTGCGCGCCTCTGCCCGCCCCACTTACTCTGCCTCAGCCGCATGTGTTGCGCGGCTCGCGCGCGCTCTCGTTGAGCGCGGCGCGCCGGCCAGCAGCTCACTTACTCTGCCTCAGCCGCATGTGTTGCGCGGCTCGCGCGCGCTCTCGTTGAGCGCGGCGCGCGGCGGCCAGCAGCTCGCGCTCGGCCTCCGCGCGGCGCGCCTCTGCCCGCCCCACTTACTCTGCCTCAGCCGCATGTGTTGCGCGGCTCGCGCGCGCTCTCGTTGAGCGCGGCGCGCGGCGGCCAGCAGCTCGCGCTCGGCCTCCGCGCGGCGCGCCTCTGCCCGCCCCACTTACTCTGCCTCAGCCGCATGTGTTGCGCGGCTCGCGCGCGCTCTCGTTGAGCGCGGCGCGCGGCGGCCAGCAGCTCGCGCTCGGCCTCCGCGCTGCGCGCCTCTGCCCGCCCCACTTACTCTGCCTCAGCCGCATGTGTTGCGCGGCTCGCGCGCGCTCTCGTTGAGCGCGGCGCGCGGCGGCCAGCAGCTCGCGCTCGGCCTCCGCGCGGCGCGCCTCTGCCCGTCCCACTTACTCTGCCTCAGCCGCATGTGTTGCGCGGCTCGCGCGCGCTCTCGTTGAGCGCGGCGCGCGGCGGCCAGCAGCTCGCGCTCGGCCTCCGCGGCGCGCCTCTGCCCGCCCCACTTACTCTGCCTCAGCCGCATGTGTTGCGCGGCTCGCGCGCGCTCTCGTTGAGCGCGGCGCGCGGCGGCCAGCAGCTCGCGCTCGGCCTCCGCGCGGCGCGCCTCTGCCCGCCCCACTTACTCTGCCTCAGCCGCATGTGTTGCGCGGCGCGCCTCTGCCCGCCCCACTTACTCTGCCTCAGCCGCATGTGTTGCGCGGCTCGCGCGCGCTCTCGTTGAGCGCGGCGCGCGGCGGCCAGCAGCTCGCGCTCGGCCTCCGCGCTGCGCGCCTCTGCCCGCCCCACTTACTCTGCCTCAGCCGCATGTGTTGCGCGGCGCGCCTCTGCCCGCCCCACTTACTCTGCCTCAGCCGCATGTGTTGCGCGGCTCGCGCGCGCTCTCGTTGAGCGCGGCGCGCGGCGGCCAGCAGCTCGCGCTCGGCCTCCGCGCTGCGCGCCTCTGCCCGCCCCACTTACTCTGCCTCAGCCTCATGTGTTGCGCGGCTCGCGCGCGCTCTCGTTGAGCGCGGCGCGCGGCGGCCAGCAGCTCGCGCTCGGCCTCCGCGCGGCGCGCCTCTGCCCGCCCCACTTACTCTGCCTCAGCCGCATGTGTTGCGCGGCTCGCGCGCGCTCTCGTTGAGCGCGCGCGCGCGCTCTGCCCGCCCCACTTACTCTGCCTCAGCCGCATGTGTTGCGCGGCTCGCGCGCGCTCTCGTTGAGCGCGGCGCGCGGCGGCCAGCAGCTCGCGCTCGGCCTCCGCGCGGCGCGCCTCTGCCCGCCCCACTTACTCTGCCTCAGCCGCATGTGTTGCGCGGCTCGCGCGCGCTCTCGTTGAGCGCGGCGCGCGGCGGCCAGCAGCTCGCGCTCGGCCTCCGCGCGGCGCGCCTCTGCCCGCCCCACTTACTCTGCCTCAGCCGCATGTGTTGCGCGGCTCGCGCGCGCTCTCGTTGAGCGCGGCGCGCGGCGGCCAGCAGCTCGCGCTCGGCCTCCGCGCGGCGCGCCTCTGCCCGCCCCACTTACTCTGCCTCAGCCGCATGTGTTGCGCGGCTCGCGCGCGCTCTCGTTGAGCGCGGCGCGCGGCGGCCAGCAGCTCGCGCTCGGCCTCCGCGCGCGCGCCTCTGCCCGCCCCACTTACTCTGCCTCAGCCGCATGTGTTGCGCGGCTCGCGCGCGCTCTCGTTGAGCGCGGCGCGCGGCGGCCAGCAGCTCGCGCTCGGCCTCCGCGCGGCGCGCCTCTGCCCGCCCCACTTACTCTGCCTCAGCCGCATGTGTTGCGCGGCTCGCGCGCGCTCTCGTTGAGCGCGGCGCGCGGCGGCCAGCAGCTCGCGCTCGGCCTCCGCGCTGCGCGCCTCTGCCCGCCCCACTTACTCTGCCTCAGCCGCATGTGTTGCGCGGCTCGCGCGCGCTCTCGTTGAGCGCGGCGCGCGGCGGCCAGCAGCTCGCGCTCGGCCTCCGCGCGGCGCGCCTCTGCCCGCCCCACTTACTCTGCCTCAGCCGCATGTGTTGCGCGGCGCGCCTCTGCCCGCCCCACTTACTCTGCCTCAGCCGCATGTGTTGCGCGGCTCGCGCGCGCTCTCGTTGAGCGCGGCGCGCGGCGGCCAGCAGCTCGCGCTCGGCCTCCGCGCTGCGCGCCTCTGCCCGCCCCACTTACTCTGCCTCAGCCGCATGTGTTGCGCGGCTCGCGCGCGCTCTCGTTGAGCGCGGCGCGCGGCGGCCAGCAGCTCGCGCTCGGCCTCCGCGCGGCGCGCCTCTGCCCGCCCCACTTACTCTGCCTCAGCCGCATGTGTTGCGCGGCTCGCGCGCGCTCTCGTTGAGCGCGGCGCGCGGCGGCCAGCAGCTCGCGCTCGGCCTCCGCGCGGCGCGCCTCTGCCCGCCCCACTTACTCTGCCTCAGCCGCATGTGTTGCGCGGCTCGCGCGCGCTCTCGTTGAGCGCGGCGCGCGGCGGCCAGCAGCTCGCGCTCGGCCTCCGCGCGGCGCGCCTCTGCCCGCCCCACTTACTCTGCCTCAGCCGCATGTGTTGCGCGGCTCGCGCGCGCTCTCGTTGAGCGCGCGCGCGCGGCGGCCAGCGCGCGCGCCTCTGCCCGCCCCACTTACTCTGCCTCAGCCGCATGTGTTGCGCGGCTCGCGCGCGCTCTCGTTGAGCGCGGCGCGCGGCGGCCAGCAGCTCGCGCTCGGCCTCCGCGCGGCGCGCCTCTGCCCGCCCCACTTACTCTGCCTCAGCCGCATGTGTTGCGCGGCTCGCGCGCGCTCTCGTTGAGCGCGGCGCGCGGCGGCCAGCAGCTCGCGCTCGGCCTCCGCGCGGCGCGCCTCTGCCCGCCCCACTTACTCTGCCTCAGCCGCATGTGTTGCGCGGCTCGCGCGCGCTCTCGTTGAGCGCGGCGCGCGGCGGCCAGCAGCTCGCGCTCGGCCTCCGCGCGGCGCGCCTCTGCCCGCCCCACTTACTCTGCCTCAGCCGCATGTGTTGCGCGGCTCGCGCGCGCTCTCGTTGAGCGCGGCGCGCGGCGGCCAGCAGCTCGCGCTCGGCCTCCGCGCTGCGCGCCTCTGCCCGCCCCACTTACTCTGCCTCAGCCGCATGTGTTGCGCGGCTCGCGCGCGCTCTCGTTGAGCGCGGCGCGCGGCGGCCAGCAGCTCGCGCTCGGCCTCCGCGCGGCGCGCCTCTGCCCGCCCCACTTACTCTGCCTCAGCCGCATGTGTTGCGCGGCTCGCGCGCGCTCTCGTTGAGCGCGGCGCGCGGCGGCCAGCAGCTCGCGCTCGGCCTCCGCGCGGCGCGCCTCTGCCCGCCCCACTTACTCTGCCTCAGCCGCATGTGTTGCGCGGCTCGCGCGCGCTCTCGTTGAGCGCGGCGCGCGGCGGCCAGCAGCTCGCGCTCGGCCTCCGCGCGGCGCGCCTCTGCCCGCCCCACTTACTCTGCCTCAGCCGCATGTGTTGCGCGGCTCGCGCGCGCTCTCGTTGAGCGCGGCGCGCGGCGGCCAGCAGCTCGCGCTCGGCCTCCGCGCTGCGCGCCTCTGCCCGCCCCACTTACTCTGCCTCAGCCGCATGTGTTGCGCGGCTCGCGCGCGCTCTCGTTGAGCGCGGCGCGCGGCGGCCAGCAGCTCGCGCTCGGCCTCCGCGCGGCGCGCCTCTGCCCGCCCCACTTACTCTGCCTCAGCCGCATGTGTTGCGCGGCTCGCGCGCGCTCTCGTTGAGCGCGGCGCGCGGCGGCCAGCAGCTCGCGCTCGGCCTCCGCGCGGCGCGCCTCTGCCCGCCCCACTTACTCTGCCTCAGCCGCATGTGTTGCGCGGCTCGCGCGCGCTCTCGTTGAGCGCGGCGCGCGGCGGCCAGCAGCTCGCGCTCGGCCTCCGCGCTGCGCGCCTCTGCCCGCCCCACTTACTCTGCCTCAGCCGCATGTGTTGCGCGGCTCGCGCGCGCTCTCGTTGAGCGCGGCGCGCGGCGGCCAGCAGCTCGCGCTCGGCCTCCGCGCGGCGCGCCTCTGCCCGCCCCACTTACTCTGCCTCAGCCGCATGTGTTGCGCGGCTCGCGCGCGCTCTCGTTGAGCGCGGCGCGCGGCGGCCAGCAGCTCGCGCTCGGCCTCCGCGCGGCGCGCCGCCGCCTCGCGCTCGCGCGCGAACACGTCTTGCAACCCCGCGGCGTCCCACGCTGTCTGCGACCGCAACGCCTTGTCTACTTGGATGCCGTTTAGTTTCTCTTCTTTTTTGAACTGAAACGACCGCAAATAACAATCAGTGAGTATCCCTTAGAAAGATTTGGCTAAAGTATAAACAGTGTCAGAAGTAGTTGAAGCGTTCAAGACCCCTTTTTTCAGGAACGGTACGTTTAGTGGTACTGGTACCTCAACATCAATTTAAAATTAATATCAAATATCCCTTAGAGCTTGAAAAATGAGTTTCAGTAACGTGTATTTTCATACAAAAATTTTGGAAATTAAAACCTATACTATAAGTATACCTCCCGTTTAACTCAGTTTGAGCATAAATCTACTCAAGCTAAGTCAAGCCAAAGCAGCTGGTCTAAGTAGCAAGTGGTCTAAAAAGTTCCACGAATGTCTATCAAGCTCCTATTCCGCGTGGCTGAGCCACTTCGCACCTTGACGCAACTCTAACCTACCTAACTGATGTTTTTTAAGTTTCCACCACAAACAAATTGGAATTTTAGACCACTAGCTACTTATAACAGCTGCTTTTTAGACGAAATAATACTAATGGCTTGATCGTCGCCGAAGCCGTCAACAGTGTCTATAATTCTAATTCTATTATTACCTTGAGCTTAAGGTCCTTTCGTGTCCGGTCAGGGAACAGCGGCGCCATGAGCGTGAAGTCAGTGCCGACGGCGGCGAGCGCGCGGTAGAACCGCACGGTCTCCGCCTCGCTCCAATCGGCCGTGCGCGCCGAGCGCGAGTAACGCCCGCCGCCGCCGCCCCACGCGCCCTCGCGGACCACCGACGAAGACAGCTTGCGATTGCTGTCCGTTTGTTTTATTACCTGAAATAGTATGTTTATTTTATCTATCATCTCAAAGTCAAAGGGCCGTAACATTTTTCTGTACCTCCCTCCCCCTTCCTGAACGTTACGTAACACCCATATGACCATTTGTTTAATTTTTTTAGCTTTTCCTTAGCCGTTTTCCGAATTAAGTTAGCATTTTTTGGCGCAGTCACACTAGCAACTCAGCATGAGAGCATTTTATACGCCAAGAACTGATGATGCGAATTTCCCATTTTTGAGGACATTATAGTATGTAGGTACTTGTTACAAAAAAACTGTGACGTAACGCGTTGTTTGAACCCCCTTCCCGCCCTTGTAACGCATCGTAACATTTTACAAGACCCCTCTTTCCCCAAATTGCGTTACGTAATATTTGAACGCTCCCTTACCGTTCGGAATAAACTTTGTTGCGAAGAATCCGGCAAGAAAGTCAACGAGGTATATATTTTTATCTATAATCATATCAATGACACCTGCGATATATTTCAACTCAGTTGCATGCGTTTGTAGAATTAGCTTTAGTTATATTATAAGCTCGTTAACCAAATAGGTAATTATCGATATTATAATAATTGTTTCGGCCACACCACTACCGCATGCCTCACTCAAGATGAACATCAACTCGCGCGCCTATTGTACACTCAAGCCCGAGGTGCACAGATATTTCCCACGTTTATCCATAAATTCCTCACCAAGCTCTGTTCGTCCAGCATGATCTCTCCGTTAGGGCCGAGTTTGATCTGCGGCACGGGTGCCGACTCCGCAGGAGGGTCGTCGACCTCTTCTTCTTCCACCGGCGCCTTTTTTCTTTCCTCTTCGTCCTTCAGTGTTGCCTCTTTGGCTTTCAGCTCATCCTGGTCGGGGCTGCAATTGACGACAGGCTGAATTTACAACTCACAAGTCGCAAGTATTGTATGCAGATCCTAAAATAAATGCAGTCAGAACGTCCACCAAGTAAGAGCATTGCAATCTGTAAGCGTCAGAACCCTTGTCAATGGACATATTTGATGTTTAGAAAATACCAAAATTCATTATTTTTTTGCTACTATTTGATACTCAACTTGAAATAATTAGAACCTCCATTGACAATGAAAAATGAGTAAAAAAAGTGGCCAGACATTCCGCATCAGCATGTCTGGACCACTTTTTTATATAGTTCGAGACACTTTATCTGTGTAAATATTTACTTTTTAGTACCCTAACATATAGTTTATGTGCTTAGTTACACTTGAAATTTGCGATGAGCTTTTCGGTGAAGAGAAACATAGTGATACTTACACAATGGGATTGGTGGTGGGATTGTAGAATATCAGGTCGTACATGGTGAGAGCGTCCTTCTTGACGGGGTCCCAACGCCGGCGCATCGCGGTTAGCCGCCGACTCATATCTTGACGGCGACACCTGAAGATGCAAGCTACGTTTGTATCCTTAGACAAATTGTCATTCATAGACAAACACGGCCATGATACAGTTGACGTTGAAGGGGTTTTAAAAGGTTAAAGGCTGCAATGCAAGGTATTTATTGTAAGTGCCCGAAATAGATGGTTTTATTGTTATTATTGGTACGGATTTCCGATCACGGGGCCCATGGACCATTTGAAAGGCATTCATGGGGCCGAAGCCAACATGAAGAAGAGGCCTTTGGACCATCCCACTAATATTATAAATGCGGAAGTTTGTAAGTATGTTTGTTTGTTACTGCATCACGTCTAAACCGCTCAACCGATTTAAATGAAATTCAATGTACAGATAGTTTGAGTCTCGGGGAAGGTCATAGGATAGTTTTGTTTCGGAAAATTGGATAGTTCCCGAGGGATAGCGATAACCGAATCCTACGCGGATGGAGTCGCGGGTAACGGCTAGTATCATATATAAAGATAATCCTCCTTCGGGCAGTCGGGTAAAAAGTGAGATGGGGTCCATGGAGGTCTATTCCCTAACAGACCAAGAGGATGTACTAGGTAATTATTATATTTATTACTAAAAGAATTGTAGTATATCAGCGACCCTAGCGCTACCTACTTATCAACATATTGCTATCAAAGTTTCTAAAGTTGTAGTACATAACTTCGAACACTCTTCGGGCTTAGGCCCCCAGGCACAACATTTGCCTAGAGAATCTCTGTTGTCGAATGGGGAATGGATGATAAGTTTAGAAACGCTTAAAACTTTTTTTATCGATGGGAATAACCTTTCTAAATAACAGAAAAAAATATCAGATTTTTAAGTAGCATCGATTAATTAAAAAAAAATGAAAGAATTTTCTTTACCGACAAATTACGATAGTCCGGTCGGTTACGGGTTGTTCCATAGCCCAGAACAAAAAACTTTAAAAAAAGAATTTATGTGTCTTTTACTCGGTTCGTTTTGACAGGTGACACTCTTTACCGACCCTATCGAAAATACAAACTGAAATATAGATGTACAGAAAAACCAGAAAAATAAGACCAGCGCTGGGAATTGAACCCAGGCTCTCGGCATTCCGTGCCGCGTGCTATACCGCTATACCACCGCTGGACAACGGTACAGACACGAATTTCTCCTATGCACCACATATCTCAGCCTGCCGAGGACCTGGGTTCGATTCCCAGCGCTGGTCTTATTTTTCTGGTTTTTCTGTGCATCTATATTTCAGTTTGTATTTTCGATATGGGTTTTACGGGATGATCGTAAAAGTAACAAAAATTTGGAATTGAAATAAAAAGTACAAAAAGATTCCAAAAACTAATCTAATCTTGTTTAAAACTAACCCTGTTTTTCATGTAAACACCCATAGAAGCTCATGTCAGTTTCTATGGGCGTTACATCAGTTCCTATTTACGCGGATGACTCGCTTGCTCGTTTGCCTCCCTCTCATAATAATAATAAAAAAAAACTGAAACGTGTAACTAACTTGGTGACATGTCGTTCCTTGAGCGGCGATGCGGGCGGCGGCACCGTGACCTGGCTCACACCTGAGCACACAGAGTCGTTCCGTATGCGGGTCACCTCCCTATTACAATAGATTAAATATAGACAAAAGAATGTTATAAATCATGAGTAGTTTTGTCGTTTGTCTGAATAGTATTTGCTGTGACGCAATGATATATTTATTATAGGCGTACTAGCCCATGCCTGCGGTTTCGGTGCTCTTTTTGTAAGTTTTTATTTTATGTTTGTATGGTATAAAAATTTGCAAACAATTTTTCGGACACTTCTTGGTATCCGATTGAGATGCAATTTAGCATAGGGTACTTATGTAAATCCAGTGACATTAAGGTTGCCTGGAAGGGATCGCTCTTAATCGATAAGGCCGCCTATTGCTCACCTTGTATTTTTTTCTCTGTGTATCTGTTTTCTGTATCGCTTACTATGTCTGGTGTACAATAAAGAGTCTGTATTGTATTGTATAATCTGGCAGAATCGTCTCTGCAGGATGGAACTCTTCAACATTGATGGCATGCATTGACTTGAAATTTGGTATGGAAATGAATTTGAAAAAAAAGCAGTTGTCTCTTCCGGAATACAGTGTAATTTTGCTGTCACAATGAAATTCCTCTTTACACAGTGATCAAAGCTTTTAATTGTATTTGAACACACACATTCTATCTCAAGATTTTCAAGTACCATTACAGTCAGTAAACTATTCCACACTCCACATAAGCAGTTAACGATAAGTACGATAACCAAACAATAATCTGAAACATCCAATGTAACCAAGAATCTAGACTAGTAGGTAATGTAATAAAATCGTAAAAGGAAATGATTCTCAATTCGGCAGTTTTAATAGATTAGACTGGACTACAATATAAACAAAACTTAATCTGAGTAATGAACTGCAATTTTTTTTTTAAGGAAGTGATTATTTTATGATCAGTGGATCATAATAATATAACAAGCAATCTTCGCACAGATATTTGTAAAAATAACTACTTATTTGATTAATGTGTTATGAATCAAATACTTTGCAAGTTTTATTGATACTGTGAGTTTCGACGATAACTTTCTACTAATTGTGATAATAATGAAATAAATAATCGACAAAAGGTTTACTAATCGACGAAACATTTAAGTTACGTACCTAACCTAATAAAATTATTCCAAATGTACTCTGCTAAACGAAACATTACGCTAATTGTCTGCGAAATGAAAATCGGGGAAATGATAGTTTCCGCATTTATTTACATACATTACCAAATTGCCCCTCCATTCTTGGTCCGTCTGGCTGGCTCCCACCATCCCACCAAGTGGTTGTGTAAGCCCACCTCTGTAGTTGCAGTCTTTTCCTCAATGTCGGCCACGCGTGTTCTTAAGAGGGACTTGGAGGGAGAGGGGACTTACCTTAGTTTTCTACTTATAAGCGATTCCGCTATATTTAGGCGGTTTTCAATATTTTCTTTCTACTTTTTTGGTAAAAAAAATATTACACCCGCGGAATCAAGTTATGGAATCGCCCCTATAGAGGCACACTATATATAGTGTTATGTATACCTGTTAGGCAAAGAATGCATAGTGCTGTGTGAAGTGTGTGAGTCGTGCCGCTGCCGTGGCGGTACCGACGTGGGCGCACCGCCGGTCAGCAGCGCGCGCCGACTCTCGTCCTCCGACTCGCTGGCACTGCCCTGAGACGTAACAAACACAAGCTTAACACAGAACTAAGAACAAAAGGAAAGGTATATTTTGCGAGGCCCTAATGATGGCGTACCACACAATAGATTACGGATTATTAAATCAGCAAAAAAAAAAACAGGTATCAAGCTTGTTATAGGAAATGAGGGGATCCCAAATTTCTTGATACCTTAATAATTATTAGAGACACAACATACAAGTATGTTTAAATAGATGGCTCAAAGAACATCACCCTACTAATCCCGCTAATATTACAAATGCGAAAGTTTGTCTGTTTATTTTGTTTTGTTACCCTTTCAAGTCTAAATCTCTGAACCAATTTAGATGAAATTCAGTATACAGATAGATTGAGGCCCGGGGAATGGCATAGAATAGTTTTATGCTGGAAAATGACATAGTTCCCGCGGGATAGCGATAAACGCGGACGGAGTCACGGTTTACAGTTAGTAATTACAAAATATTCAGTTTATGGGTTTACCTGAACACTGTTTCTTCTGTGGGGAGCAAGTCTTGGCGCTGGCCGTAACTTGGGGCGCACTTTACTCGGAGAAGGCAATGGAATGATGGGGTCAAACAACACTGGCGCATTTTCTGATATGATCTCACTTTTTAATAAGTCTAAAGGTTTTGGTATGTTCCGTGTTGGCTGCAATGGGACTATACCATCCATGCCAGTTTCATCGGTAATGCTTTCTGGAATGCTGGGTGGGTTGTAATCTGCGTCAAAAACAAAAACATTTTGAGTAAAAAAAAAAACATGTACATGCATTAATATCTACCACAGCGGAGTGTGCAAAAATATCTGACCATCCTACTGGCCTTATAAATGTTATCAGATATTTATTCATGCTTTGTTGTATCAGCTATTGCTTGACTGCGCAAATAGTACATTACTGTAGAGGCTGGGAAGTGGGGGGTTGCCGGCCAAGCAGATATAGACCAAGAGAGGATAGGGATGTGAGGCCAGCAACCCCAGGTTCCGGCAGAGGCTTGTATAGTGCTTTTCTCAAACATTACATGAAATATTGACGTTGTGTTACAAATAATAGGCCGAGAAGTATCGCGCTGCAGGCGCTGTGGCTCAGCTGCGTGCGCGCGGTCACTCTAGCGCCCTGCAAAGAGATTTCATTCAACCTTGCAGGCCGTTGGCCGGCAATGCGACCGTCTTTTGTTTCAACGCGCGCTCTGCGACACGCACGCGGCCCACGCCCAGCAACACCACAGCACGCACAGCAGCACCGCCAGCAGCCAGCGCGACACACGCGTACACAACACCGCGACCAGACTAGCGTCCCGCCAGCTTCATTTCTTGTTTTTTTTTTTTTTTATTTTATTTCATGTAATGTTTGAGAAAAGCACTATACAAGCCTCAGCCGAAACCTGGGGTTGCCGGCCTCACATCCCTATCCTCTCTTGGTCTAAATCTGCTTGGCCGGCAACCCCTACTTCTCGGCCTCTACAGTAATGTACTATTACAATGCACATGCTCGGAAAGTGCCTCTTGACGTGGGTCAATATATCCATAGAAAATTAGTGATTCCTGCATGCATCCTCAAGTGTGCAGAAAAGTTCTGACCTACGCTATAGGTTAAGCACAATGGTTAACCTATTGATGGACTTTTTTAGTTTTATCTTGTATTATTATTAAATCATACACCAATTGAAAATCAGGGATTCATCACTCATCAGTATGAGTGCCCTATGCACTTATAATTTTTCAAGTGGGTAAAAATAAATGGAGGGTGATTATTCAAGCATTTCAACCATCTCATTTTTCTGGTCACTTCTGTAAAAATCGCCGAATATTCTGATAGTTTTTTAGTTATCTGGTAGAAACTCAGGAACTGTAACAAATAATCATAAAACATCAAAATCTACAGCCAATTCGTAAAAAATGTGACCAGATAAATGAGGCGGTTGAAACACTAATAAACACTCTGGAAGGACACATATTTTTTTCAATAACAAACTACTACCTTCAATAACAACCTACTTAAATAGAAAGGTAGAAGATTTTCTAAAAGAAAAATTTCTTGCTCTATTCAATATGCCAATTTATGCACAAAAATGTAGGTAAAAGTATTTAGAATAATAAATATGTTACCTTCTAGTGATGATAAAGTAAGTCTTCTTTCTGAGGAATTTGCTGGGATTACAGGTTGCTCCACACATGGAGTGTCAGTCTTAGCTTTATCTGCAACATATGGGCTAGTTTTGCTGCTATTCGGAGATTCAAGTCTCTCAATACCTTCCGTAGAAACTGGCAGAGTTTTGGAGAGTGGAGAGAGCCCTATAGGGGAAGGCACAGCCTTTCGCGCTGGGTTGTAGCATTGTAGAGGGGAAACAAATGGATTCGTGGCTGGTCTTGGTACTGAAGTGATTACAGGCACTTTTTCGCTGCGTTTTGGAGTTCTTACAACCGAGGGTAGGTTTTTAGGTGAGGGCGAAAGTACATCTGCAGTCAAAGGAACATCACTAGGTCTTGTTTCTTGCAGCGGCTGTATCGGCGATGCGGTTTTATTGACGGGTGATTTAATTTTAAAAATCTCATCCTGCAATGTTGTTGGCCGTGGTGTTTCAGGACTCTTTAGTTTTTCTTCTTTTAATTGGCCTTCTGTATTTTTCCGCCTTACGGGCAGTGATGCTACGGCTTTTATTCTAGCTCTCCGTGTAGACATCGTGTATCCAAACTACTTATTTGAGTAGTTTGGAGTGTTTGAATACGCAACTTATAACGAAGTTCAATAGTTACACACGTCTCACGAAAATTGTTATTTAATGAAACAGATAGGAACGGAAATCTGAATTTAATCGAGTCGTAAAATACTTCATTGTGTTAAGCTTAACAATATCGAATGATTCGCCTCGCACTGCTGCACTGACTGCATTTCGCTCGCAGACGAAATTCACTAAATTAAATTAATTGACATGCTGCTTTTGACGGGGACCAGTAATGCTCGACCCTATACTGCTCAGCCATCACTGTACGACCTGATAATACGAACTCATTTTGGATTAGAATTATCAAGTCGTACAATATTAGGTCGTGCATTATTAGGGGGTCCAAATTTTTGCTCGGCCTGTTAATACTCGACCTGTTATTGTACGTCGTTATAATCGGAATCCAATCGAATCGAATAACCATAGATTTGTGTTAGGTTGTGTTAGGTCCAATTGTGACCACAATGCGCGAGCCGAGCGAGCGTAGCGAGCGTGCCGCGGCAGCGGCCGGTGAAGCGCCAGGACCAAATTAAGTTATTTTCTACTAAATTTATTAATATTCGGTGTACACGAAAAACTTGATCAATCGTGCGAATCGATTTCTTGCTGTCAAAAGTGTGCTCCGATTATTAGGTCGTACAAAATCAGGTTGTCCAATAGCACCTTGAACATTATCGGTACAGGGTGATAAAGCTCGACCCGTGTTCCAAGTGACATGTGATTGAATTATCAGGTCGTACAAAATCGGTCGAGCATTGTCCAGGTCGTACAATAACTACACCCCTTTTGACAATTCGGGTGGGTACGCTATTTACCGGACGTACGATACGTGTACAATACCGACATGGAAATACCGACGTGATATTTTGTGACAAGCCCATTTGCTCGTTTTCCATCCAGTCAAATAAAAAAAAAAAAAATAGAAACTCTTGTCAGTTTGACACCAGTTTATATGGGGGGGCGTGTACACGAAATATCGGGTCGGTATTTCCATGTCAATATTATCCTTGCCGGTAACAAGTGTCACCGTGTCACCGGTGTCACCCGACAATTCCATTGTAGCACAGATAAAGTAAAGTTGCCAACTGGACCTTCGAGTTGAGACATTACACTATTTTCACTGAATTAAATAATAAGAGTGACCAACATATCGAAAATTATCATGGAGGAAAGCTTGCTTCTTCTATCGAAAATACAAACTGAGACAAGGATGCACAGAAAATCCAGAAAAAGAGACCAGCACTGGGCATCGAACACAGGTCCTCAGCATTTTGTGCTGCGTGCTATAACCCCTACATCACTGCTGGACAGGAATCTAGACACTATTTTTTCCTATTCATACATTGTATATCTCAGGTTGCTTATTTCTCTGCAGCAGCACTAGCAACATATCTATGTTGCAGACGTCACATTCTTCTTCTACTCGCCTATAGGTGGCGTACCAGCAGGGCTACTACGAAACTCGTAACTCGAAGTTCGTATCGTACCGTCCCTCTCGCTCTCGTATTAAACAGTATAAATGTCAGAGGGACCGACGACACGAACTTCGAGTTTCGAGTTTCGTAGTAGCCCTGCTGTATGACTTCACGAGTAGGTAGCGGCCATATTTTTCCAACGCAAATCCAAGGATCCGAGTCCCACCTTTTACGCGGAGTGCATTTTTTGAGATTCCACGGTATTTTTAATTAATATCTGTTATTTTATTTGCGCGCTATTTTTTATTCAGGTGTGTGTAATCGTTTTTCGTTTTTTTTTTGTTTCTGACATTGTTTCCAAAGCACTAAGGCTAAAAGCTTAGATGAATGATTGGTCTCGCGCGCTCGCTCGACTAGATACCGCGCTACCTAAAAACAAACTCTGCCAGAGTTACCAACTCTCAAACATATTTATCCCTAATGCTTAAGTTAAAAACCCCTAAAACTCGATTTTAATGAAAATTTGTACTTTAAAGTTGAATATTTCGCAAACAAATCACCGCATCGAAAAATCGTCTTAGTAACCCCCTAATGGTTTTAATTTAAAAGACCCCACACTATAGGGTTGGATGAGAAAAAAAACCCGTACTTTACGTACTTCCGTGTGTGTTGCCCTTAACCCTCTGGCACACGTCATGAAGTCACTGGAAACTTAAAAATAATACTCTAAATAAGAACCGAGTCCAACTAAGTTTCTAATTCACCAGGGGTTTCGTTGGAATCAATTTTGTTTTATACGCTTTGGTCTAGACATTAGCTAAAAATACTGGACCCTTAACGCGTTTTATGTAAGCTATAACTATAACTAACATATTTCCTTTCAGATGCCTCTGACTCAGTCAGAAAAATCAAGAAGATATCGGGAAAAACTAAAAAAAACTAATCCCGTAAAATATTTAGAGATGAAAAGGAAAAATAAATTAAGAGCCATAAAATCTCACGAAAATAAAAAACCTTTAACTGATGCACAAAAAGAAGAACACAGATTAAAATTAATACAGAAAAAAAATAGTCTTCGGCAAACTGTTCACACTATGCAGTCTACATCCAGTGAAAAATCATTTAATATGGAGCATCAGAATAATACAGAAAACCGTTCAAATCAGAAAGATCAGGAAGCTCAAATCATTTTGTCTGTAAAAGTTCGAGGCAGTTCTGCCCAAAATGAAATGGACAGACCTGATCAAAATGAGGAAGAAAATCATGTGTCTTTAAATAGGATGACGATTAGAAATATGCCAAGAAGTTTAGACAAAAAAATGCGACGTGAAACAAATACACTTCGTGAATACGTTCAAAAGTTGATGAGAGGTTATAATTCTCTTCAAAGACAAATACGTAGATTGAAGAGTGACTACCAAGATTTAGCGAAGAAAGTTCAAGAGAAGGAAGCTGAAACTGATAAGCACGCTATCGAACAAGAACAAGAATACACTCCGTATATGACCGTTTTCAGATTATCCGATCCAATATCGGTATCGGCCGCCGATACGATATCGGGGCAAGTAAAATGTATGAAATATTATCCGATATCGGATCGGATAATCTGAAAGATAGGTACACAGACAGACAGACAGACAGACGGACGGACGGTCGGTCGGACGGACTTGACGAAACTATAAGGGTTCTGTTTTTGCCATTTTGGCTCCGGAACCCTAATACATTTAAAGATGCTGTGGTGTGGATAGCCCGATAGTAAAAAAAAAACCGGCCAAGAGCGTGTCGGACACGTCCAAAATAGGGTTCCGTAGCCATTACGAAAAAAATCAAGTAATATTATGTGCGTTTTAACACAATTAAAACACACTACAGTCTTAAAATCTATTACCAGAAAAAAGCGTATCTTTACGGCACTTACGTCCTTTTGTTGAGAAGCGCAGTTTTTCGGCAATAACTCAAAAACGGTATATCCGATCATGTTGAAACCAATTTTCGTTCAAAGTATTTATTAAGCATTACCTTTCAATATTTTTTGCATATTTTTTGGACAAATGGTGTACAAGATGCGAGGGGGGGGGGACAGTTTTTGCTACTTTGGGAGCGATTATTTCCGGAAATCTTCACTTAATCAAAAAATTATTTGAGAAACCTTCCTATCTTTTCAAAAGAGCTGTCGAACTATGTGCCACAAGTTGATGCGAGTAAACAATTTTTTTTTTTAATTTCTGTTACGTTTATAGGGGGGCACTATAAATATTTATTTTTGTAATTTAACTACAAAACTAATAGCGGCTTTGACAAGACATCTGTACTCCAAATTTTCTTTGATATATACATCTTGTAGTTTTCGAGTAAAATGCCTGTGTGTGACATACGGACGGACAGACAGACAGACAGACGGACTTGACGAAACTATAAGGGTTCCGTTTTTGCCATTTTGTCTCCGGAACCCTAAAAATATAAATTGACAAAAACAAATCATGAGTGTAGTTAGAAATTAAGTAGAATTACTGACTTAGCAAAACACACCAATGGCTTTTAAAATAATGAAGATATTCATTAATAAATTCAATCAAGTTACTTAAAATGGAATAATATTTTTGGGGTGTCTGAGGTTTTCAGTTATTTAATTAACACCTTGTATATATATATCGGCGTATATATATACGATGAAATTTGGTATGTAGGTACGTGTGGTATGTGTTTTTCGGGGATGAAAAATCGATTTAGCTTGGTCTTATCTCTGGGAAAACGCTTGTTATCGAGTTTTAGCCCGAGCAAAGCTCGGTCGCCCAGGTAGGTACTTATTATTCATACAACTTCCGACGCTCTTCCTTCGGACTTCGTTCCCTAGGAGGCATAACATCAGCCTGGAGAGAGATATTTCTTATTGTGGCCTCTTGTAAAGTCGCTATACTTGCACCACCCCTCTCTGTCAAGCGTTATAACGGCTGCGTGAGTAAAAGGGTTACTTATAATTAATAATTATTATATTTTAATTCATCCGTGTCAAAACATGTAAAATACAAATAACAATAAAAATTATAATTAACCATTTAAGGCTTCTTTTATAGTGTCTCAAATGACTTAAGTGTCATTGATAGAGCATCTGTGAAATCTTATTTTATTAATTTGGCACTTCGCTTTCGCCAAAGAGTATAAGTACCTATAGAGAAAGCTTTCGCCTTCTATTCCCTTATGTTATGGACGCTGCTCGCTATCGTACGTGTGCTTTAAACACTGTGTTGATAAACCTATTTTCATCTCTAGTATATAAGCAATATTCATTGTGTACTATATGCTGAGACATTATACAGCGGTGAATATAAACGTGTTGAGTTTAATTTCAATCCAATCAAGAAATCCTGTTGGCAATAACTTCCATCTACTGCACTGATCCAGGCTCTAACAGTTGTAATAGTTTAATTATTTATTAATGTTGTTGTTTAGGGTGTTTTGTCACAGTTAACAGTCGCCTCCTCGTTTTCCCACTGTCTCATTATAATAAAGACAGAGAGATAAAACTGTCTTTCTGACAAACTTATTAGGTAGGTATAGGTAGTCATGAATCTGAATTTTTGAGCCACTTGCCATTGTTTGAAATTTGGCCTTGTAATGCTATTCTGGTTTATTAATTATAATATTTAGTACGAGTTTATATAAAACAGCTAAGTTATCTCTATAAACAGTGGCGAGTGGCGTAACATTTACTATTTGCGATGGTATAGCAGTCCATAATATAGTACGGTACGGAGAACAGATGGCCGTTGGGGCCGAAAAGTTCTCGAGTGGAGACCCCGGATCGGCAAGCGCAGCGTAGGACGACACGTTCGCTAACGAGATGGACGGATGACCTGGTTAAAGCCGTGGGTTCTCGGTGGATGCAAGCCGCTGCCAGCCGAGGCAACTGGAGGTCTATGGGGGAGGCCATAATTATGTCCAACAGTGGACGTCCTACGGCTGAGATGATGATGATGATGGTATAGTAAAGGAAACTAATTTGCGTACCAGGGTGGAACCTTTGGGTGCGCCAAAGTTCATATAAAATTGCAAATTCGATTATTGAAACTTCGAAAATGTATCTCATACAATTTTACATCCTAATGAATCATTATACATTTTTGTTTTAGATAATAATCATTGGAATTCCGAATTTATTATATTCATAATGTCATTCAACATAAAAATACCTCTATTACTACAATTTATGAATATATCATTATTCAACATATCGATTTTAGGCAATAACATTTGATATTATATATATATTTTAAAACATACACTTGTTTATTGCTAATATATCCATACATAAATGCAAGTAAATTCAAAATAAGAAATTAAAAAAAAAAAACAGTTAGGTTAGAATTGTGACCTTCACAAAATCTAAATGCTGCCAAAAATGGGTTAGGTTAGGTTAGAACTGCGACTCTCACGGAACCGAAATCCTGCCAGAAAAGTGGGTTAGGTTAGAACTGCGACCCTCACAGAACCAAAATACTGCCAGAAAAGTGGGTTAGATTAGGTTAGAACTGCGACCCTCACAGAACCGAAACCCTGTCGAAAAAGTGGGTTAGGTTAGGTTAGAACTGCGACCCTCACAGAACCGAAATCCTGCCAGAAAAGTGGGTTAGGTTAGGTTAGAACTGCGATGATTATATTAAATAAGTTTATAAATAAAAAAAAATCTCTCAAATAACATTATGGATAGGTATAAATCTAATAATCTCAAAATCTCAGTGTTGACATTATGAGTAAAAAAATCTTAATATGTAGGTATCATTATGAACAATGTAGGTAGTTTTTAAAAATATATAACAAATAATTTTCGGAGAAATGATGATTATGATTACAAAGCGGTATTATTATAAATAATCGAATAAAAAATGGTATATGAGCCAATATGGACCCGGAACCCGGAACCTTTTCATAATCAGTGTCACTATGATTTCCTTGGCAAGTGTATGGGATGTCAACATTTTTTTTTTTTTTTTTTTATTCGACTGGTTGTCAAACGAGCAAGTGGGTCTCCTGATGGTAAGAGATCACCACCGCCCATAAACATCTGCAACACTAGGGGTATTGCAGACGCGTTGCCAACCAACCTACATGACGTAGGTAGCACAAAGGTTCCACCCTGGTACGCGATTCAATTTCCTTTACTGTACCTATATAAATATTTGCTTCAGGTGATAAAAACAACGAGACAGTTTTCTTCATTCTTTAATGCATTTTTTCTCTAATTTTCTTGACAGCGATGAGCACTTTTGGTGAAAATAGTTAGGTACCAGAAATCAGTAGGTATACGTATAATAATAAGTGGGTATTAAAATAACAGTTTGGATTTAAAACAATTTGTGTATAAGTTATTTTTTTTAGCTCAACTTCACAATAAAAATAGATCTCTTCTATAAAATTTATAATCATTTACAAAAGCAGTAATAATGTCAGTTACGAGTAAAACAACAGTTAAATGCTCTGGGAATTAAAACGCAATGTTTTATACTCTTTTAGATAAATTGACAGATATTCACTCTGCTAAGACCAATCGTATAAATATCTTACGAGTATAAAGTATCTATTGGTGTTAGTCGCCAAAATGAGAACTAGGCTGCGTTCATCTACGAGTAAGCTACTGCGTATTGGTTCGTCATTCATTACCTATATTTTGGCTAAAAAGTCAACATTTGCAAAACCATCTTTACAAATTGTCATGACACTATAAGAATTAGTCAACGATGATTCGTTCCGAAGAACGCCGGCGCGCCGCCGCGGCGACCGGCCTCCGACCGGCCACTCACTACGATATGTTGCACTTTGTATTCTAATTATTGGAATATTAAACGTTAACTTAGAAGCGGCCACATCAAGCTGTGCCTAGGAAGCGTACTCGCTGGAACCACTACTTAGAAATAACACTAGTGATCGTTGTTGGCAAAACAAAACGGCATCGAGCTCACATCGGTATCACGAGTTTAGTCTACTTTGACTACGCGATGGGTCCTTCGGAGGCCGGTACCGCGCCGGCGCGCGGCGCCGCAGCCGACTGCTGCTCTACGAGTATCACATAACGTAGTTCAATCGAATTTGTTAACGCTCCGGCCTACTTACTCCTACGAAATGATCTCTATCGATAATAAATTATTTACCCTACAAGTAAAAACAAGTTGTGAAATGCGAAGGCATCGCAACGGCGACGGCGGCGCGTCGAGAACCGAGGCGTGGGGCCCGCTACGCGAAGCTACTCCGCAATATTACAAGTGCGCTGCTCCGCAGGTTCGTAACGATGTTTTGGTTATTCCGCGGAGTGGGTCCGCGCAGGCCCCCGCCGGCCCGGCGCGCCGCATAATTGACTGGACCGCCGCTCGGCGCTCCGGCGCCACGGCGCCCCTCGCTCCGCTCGCTCCCCTCGAAAACAAACCGCGCTAAGGCGAATCCTCGATAATACAATATTTACATAAAGAAAGGATTTCAAAAAGATCCGAAGCGCTACTGATCCACCTCTAATTAGGAAACAGAGAATTGTTTTGCGCTAATTATATCGATTATCGGTAGATATGACTACTTATAATTAAAATGAAGAAAGCAAAGTGTGTGCTATTGGAATCGCGCGTGAGGCCCATGCAGCCGGGGCGGCTTCACGAGCCGACCGTTACTTTATATTCATAAACAACTTCAATTACTATAATTATATCCGATTCGTGAATAAGTATAAGGAACGTTTGATACTCTCTTAACGTTCGCATTCTTCCACCGATTATTCGGCACCCGTCAACAATAGAGGTCTATTTCATACGTCAACAAAGCATAAAATAGTGATATCTTTACATTTTCAGTCTAACTATTATAATCATTTTCTCTTTTAATGGCAAGGTATCTCTATAAAGATTCAATAGTATCATTCTTCAATATATAACAGGTATATCTATACAATCGGAATACGTCGCGTATTCGCCGATTCCTCACAGCGTCAATGATATAAAATTTAACCTAAATTATAACACAGGAGAATTAAGTATAAGATCACAAAATGAGATTCAGCGGGCGGCGCGTCACGTGCGCGCGCGCCCGGCGAAGTCGCAGCTATAATACTCGGGTCTACGCTACTCTAGCGAGGCCGGCGCGGCGGCGCGGCGCGGGCGGCTCGCACTAAGCCTAGTATTGCTAATTGTCGGCGGGCCCGGTGGGCCCTAGCACACGGTGCGGCGTCAGGGCGCTATGCCGGCGTCCGACTTGTGGAAGGCGGCCGCGGCCGACGACAGCGGCGGCTGCTGGCTCTGCGTTGAGCTGAAGTCATGCTCGGACTTGGGGCGCGGCAGCGCGGCGGCCACGCCCAGCCCGGGGAGCGCCACGCCCGCCATGCGACACGACGCCGCCTGCAGCGGCTGCAGCGCCAGCCCCAGCGACCGCTCCGACAGCCGCGCCACGCTGTCGTCCGACAGGCTCACGTGCTCCGCCTCCGCGGCCAACGCGTTAACCACGGCGTTGATCGTGTTGCCTTCGGACGTCGTGTCGTCCTCGCGGTGCGCCACCAGGTTCGGGTTCTTGCCTATCTTATTGAGTCGTTCGGCGGCGACGCTCTCCATGGTTCGTCGCATGAGCGGGTATTGGTCAAGGACGGCGTTAAAGTGGTCCACGGACAGGGAGAACAGATTGCAGTAGGTTTCTGCGCGCACGGACGCCACGCGCCGCGCGTTGGTCAGCAGACAGATCTCGCCGAAATATGAGCCGTCCGAGAGACTCGTTGCCACCTCGCCGTTCGCCATCACTATGTCCACGATGCCTTCTTGGATGAAGTACATCTTGTTTCCAATGGTACCTTCTTTTATGATGATATCACCTGAAATTACAATTGGGAACAGGTTAAATATTAATTACTAGCGACTCGCCCCGGCTTCACACGGGCAAAGTAAAAAAAAAAAAATGGCCAAGTGCGAGTCGGACTCTCGTACGAAGGTTTCCGTACCTATACAACATTAGACATTAGCATAAAACGGCAAAAAAAACACGTTTGCTGTATGGGAGCCCATCTTAAATATTTATTTTATTTTAATTATTTATTTTTAAAGTATATTTATACAAATAAATATTCTGTGAATATTTCAAGCAACTACCTGTTGCCGTTATTAATATCGAGCAAAAAAAAAACACATTTTCACCTCAGCACCTCAAACAGGCAGGTTTTGCTATGAGAAATCACTGAGTCAAAGTAGCATTCCGTGAGACAAAGTAGCTTGTTAAAGATTTTTTTTAAATGCTGAGTACAGTGTTGGGTCTACTCACTGAATTCTAAATATTTGAACTTTACTTTGATCGGTCATTTCACTTCAACACGAAAAAAGCGAGAGATAGGATCAAATGTGTTGTGTGATTACAATCTTAAATTAAATTTTTGGTATTAAAAATATATCGATACCTAATAAATTCATGACAACGAAATATTTACAAAACGTAAATTTTCCCGATCTTTAATAAAGTATGCAACCTCGTTGCACGAAAGCCGCTTCTCTTGTTTTTTTTTTTTAAAAAAGATTTCAGTATACTGCCTCTACAGTTGGAATAAATATTTGTTAAATTGAATGAATTTTTAACAAATTTATTTATGTTTATGTAATAGAAATCTTAATAAAATTCATATTTAAAGGTTTATAAACATTTATAATAAATTATACGTTTATTGTTCAACCTTTTTAATGATCCCAAGATGAGGCTTTTTGCAGTATTAAAAAATAAGTGTGACATTAGGACAAGAAGTTCTAAGTTCAAATTACAATGCATGTTTTGAGTATGAGATTTGTATTGTAGCTACCGGAACACTTTTTTATGGTTTTAAATGTGATTATTGTATTTGTTACTTAATAATCGGATTATATAAAAAAATGAGTTTTTTTTGTAAACAGGTAGGTATATGTGGTTTTATTCTTATGTTACATTTAAATTATGTTCTCGCAGCTGAGGTGAAAAATTGTATGTGTCACACGAGACCAAAGTTTTTTTGCATCTCGTGCATTTGAACCCCTTGCTGGTCTCAGGATTCTAACCTAGAATCACTCGCTGACGCTCGTGATTCAATTATAGAACCCTTCGCTTACTCGGGATTCAAAATCAACACTCGCAACAAAAACAACTTTGCTCTCTTGTTGCACAAATAACTATTGTTGTATGGGAGCCCCCCTTTAACATTTATTTTGATTTGATAACAATGGTTTTTAGTATTTGTTGTTATAGCGGTAATAGAAATACATCATTTGTGAAAGTTTCAACTGCCTAGCTATCACGATTCATGATATACTGCCTAGTGACAGACAGACGGACAGTGGAGTCTTAGAAATAGGGTCCCATTTTTATTACCCTTTGGGCACAGAACTCTAAAAAGGTCTCTAATCAAGGGATCTTCACACACATTTTTCAGCTCAATTTCCCAAAAACTACTTATATACACCCGACAAGCACGCAGCCGGGGCGCGTCAACGTAGAGTAAATTATGCATTTTTTGATTAGATTGATATTTTTAATTTCGTAATATCTTTTGAATGGAATGTTCGGACAATTCAAAAAGTAATCTACAGGTATTGAGACCGTCTTGAATATAAAATTATTTATTTGGATAAGGAATAATACAAAGGTATAGATAACATGTTCTGATTTTAGTCGTCATTTCTGTCAACTTTTAAAATGTAAAAAAGTAATTATAGTGACATAACTACAATAGTTGGACATAATGGTATCGCGAAGTTTTTTGTAGATCTTGATTAAAGAATTTAATATCGTAAAACATTTTTTTGTTCTATTATCAATAGTTTTCTACAGCGCATGCGATGAAACATGTTTTATGGCAACTTTTTTATACTTTGAGGCACATTATTGAAGTTTTAGTACGGAACCCTAATTTTTTCTGGCAATAAATATTATAGCCTATGGCACTTTGGAATAATTTAGCATTCTATTAGTGAAAGAGTTGTTTAAATCGGTCCAGTAGTTTGCGAGTTAATTCGTAGTAAACATCCAAAAATCCAAATCTTTTCTCTTTATAATATTAGTATAGATATAGACATATTTAAGTAAATTCAATTAAAACAAACATTAGATTATTATAAGATGGATAATCTTTGCTAATTATTGCGTTGCTTTCATTTAATTCCTCCCACTAATTTTTTTTCGCGAACACCTTATTGATATATTAATATTGTATACCCTATGTTTTTCCGACCGTTATGTATGACGAATCTAATATACCTCATATATGTTAAAACAGAGAGAACCAAAGAAATCGACATATACCTACATACGATCGGAAAACATAACCCTCCTTCGGGCAGTCGGGTAAAATGAAGATAGGGCTTACCAGGTTGGAAGACTTCATAACGTAGCTTAGTGACAACGTCAGACACGAAGTTGGAGTCAGCGTTAGCGAAGAAGGGCACAGAGGCGACGAGCGAGCGGCAGTTGTAGTTGATGACATCTTCCCTCAGCTTCTCACTCAGCTCGCCGAGGATCAACTCCTCATCGAAGAACTTGCCCTGGTACCGGTGTTCGAAGTACTCCGTGATACGCTGACGCATTTCACGCGGCAACTTGCGGTAAGCCATGTATTCTTCTACTTGTTTCACCTGGAATTTTTAAAACAGTAGTTTAGATGAAAAGTCTGTAGAAACACGTACTTGTGTACCCTTTAAAATTTTTAAGTATGACCTTTTTTCTCTGAAATATCGTAAACAGATAGCCCTTTTCGTCAGTTTTGAGAAGCACAGTGCGTTAAATCCAAAGATACACACGCAATATTCACACGATATCAATGGTGCTCTTCGTTGCATGCTGCAGCAGGACCCAGTTGTATAATAAAGAACAAGAAAAGAATTGGGTATAGCGATTTTGTATTGAAATTCACTAATGCCATTTACTTCTTGGAACTTTATAATTCAATCCAGGCCCTGAGGCCGAATTGTCTAATGTACTGACGCTCGCAATCGCATTCTACATCTCTTTCGGCTCCCATAACGGACAGTTTGACAGAATGAAGTGGAGAAAGCTCACAATGGCTTCGGAGTCCATCAAACAAATGGCCTAAGTGACGCCTTATTTTTTAACATAAGTAGGTACTTCAAATCATAATCGTTTTTACCACTTCCTTCTGTCAAACGGTGTAAGATAAGGTAGAAAGAGATGGTGGATACGATCGCAAACTTCAGAGCTTTTAGACAATTCGGCCACTGGGCTTAATATGAAACTCATTTTAGCTTATTAATGTTTGCGTACTTAGTAATATTACTGCATCATGAGGTGCCTCGTTCATGAGGTTCGTATTAAGGCCAGTAATTAGTATTAGGTGTAGCCCATGAGATCTACCTGTATACACCCTATTTAATCAATAGATATAACGCAGCAGAGATTAATAATAATAGAAATGGAAATGAAATTGTTAGTAGGATCCTTGGAAAGAAAACTGTTTTGAACACCCGTTAATGTAATGATGATGAATTATTATTATCCTTATTAGCTAACACCTATTACACAGAATGTGATGAATATATGCCACGAGTGTTTTGAGTTAGAAAATAAATTATTACTTCGGTACAACGACATTGACACACGAACATGTACGCGGTACTCACGTCTAATCTCTGAAACAGGTAATGATGGGTTTAGTAACTGGCAAATGTTTAAAGGTATTGCATGATGGTAATACTTAAAGTATGAACGGGCTTGATGCGAAGTTAAAAACTATTAATACAATGTGTATATAGTAAACAAGTCGGTTAAAAAGGTGGTCCACGCGTAGTTTAATAATTATTAACAATATGGAGGTGTTCATAACGGTTTAGCATTTCCAGATGGCAGGCCCTCTGTCAGAGCGTTAGAGGTCTTCAAATCTGAAAGGTAGTTAATAAAGACAAAAGGGGAAGTAGTAAAAGTGGATATAGTTGTACTGTACCTTTTCTCTGTATTGTCTGCGTGAGGAGTCAAGGGACTGGATGAGATTGGTGGCGTGTCCGAGGAAGAGAGCGTAGCAGGTGGCGCCGGAGATCATGGAGAGCATGGTCAGCCACATGTCGGTGAGAGACTGCGGCGGGAAGCGACCGTACCCGATGCACAGCATGTGTGACATCGCCTTGAACAGCGCCCACGAGTACTGCTCTAACCAGAACGCCTCCTGTGCGTCACCATAAATTTAAAGGTGAGGTGAGACAGGTAATGTATTAAGCTATAGTAAACTTGGCACAAAAAGAGAAGGTGAATTAAGTCTTCTACTATTCGACTAAAGTTTTATTCTCACTGTCTGTAGATAATAGTACTTATAGATAATTAAAAAAAAACTACAATTATTTGATGAAATCTACCATTTTGTTTATATAATTATCATTATTGCATTATATTATTATTGCATTTATTTCGGTAATATTTTTATCATTGTTGGTCGCACAGCACAGAACGAGAGGGCGTGGGGTGTAATTCCCACGCAGGCCCAGTGCGGATTGAGAACTTCACATGAACCATTGATTTGCTTTGCAGGTCCGGCAGGTTAATCTTACCGAAACCTCAGTCTTCATCGATATACTTAACAGTAAATTACTGACCTGCAATTCATTTATTGCAACCCAGGAGTTCGCTGGGAACCCCTGCAGCATAGGAACGAGGAATTGCAGGCATCCGGACCAGTGGCCGATCAATAACATCATGCAGATCAAGTTGAATATCCGCATGAACACCGATGCCATGTTGAGGAACTGCAAAGAGAAGAGTTCGATCAACGCTACGCCACAAGCCAGCTTCGCCTCTAAAGGAAGCCGTGCGGACTGCGCGCGACAATGACGCTCGAGATCAAGCATCGCGATGATTCTCTACCGATGGAGTCGTAAAGTATTAGTGAGAAATAAAACATGATTCGCGCGAGACGATTTATCGAGCGAGCATGCGTGAGGGGGCGGTTTGGGGGTCGCGCGGCCGCGGCCGCCGCGCGGTCGCGAGACCCCGCCGCCTGGCCGCCTCGCGCGTCCGCCCGGCGGGATGGGGTCGGAAACAGAAACGCCAAAGTAAGAGAGAAAGCGAAGCGAACGCAGAGGTCTAGGGCGCCGGGCGGCGCCGGCTTCATGCTAAGCGGGCGAACGAGCACATGCGCGCCGGCACGTGCCGACCCTGGTTACCTTGAAGATCAGATTGCTTTTGGTGCGACCCTTCTTTTTGGCAACGTCGGAGCTGAGACGTCCCCTTCGTTCCGTGCGCTTTTTTTGAAGATTCTGCAAGATCTAGAAAACAAGCGAGAAACACGAGATAGTAGGAAGAGAGCCAGGCGCGCCCGACGTGAGCGCGGATAGAGTTGGCGGGCGGGGGCATCGCGGGGTTGCGGGCGGAACGGGGTGGGGTAGCTAGTCACGTGCGGGTGGCGGAGCAGCGGGCACGGATACACACAGGATGCACTAACAGCGAGACGAACAGGACGCGGGCTAGGCCCCTATGCTAGCTAGTGGGCCACGGCATGCGAACGGCAGACGGCACAGCAGCACCTGCGATGCGAGGTCGCGCGAGCCGGCGCCCTCCGCGTCGCCCGGCGCGCCGCGGGGCTGCGGAGCGGGGCTCATCTGCACACAACAGCGTCACTGCGAGGTCGTCCGTCGCTCCACGCCAGCCACCTCCCCGCGCCTACTCCACTTCTCTCTGAATCTCCGCTTCGTTAACGCGACGAACGTTAACGAGCTTGCGACGACAAATCAAGATCGATGCTCTTATTGTTACTAGCCTTAGCTCATGGTCTTGTCTCGATTAAAACATTAGCGCTAAGTTTATTTTTGGTCTAATTGGTAGTCGATTTTGGTTTTCATTATTCATGTTTAACACTAAAGCAAGCTCCATTCTCTAATTTAACATTATGACGCAATTTTACATTTACATTATTTTTACCCGACTGCATCGAATAGAGGGCGGTGTTTGTAATTTAGCCAGTTCTTTGTTTTTGATGAAAATATCCAATTTGTACTGGTAATGTTATGTTACATAGTGGAACCATTTTAATCGTTTTTTATTCTATGATTGGTCTATAGGGATATCTATGTTCTATTAGCCAAGTGTCAGGCATCAGCGCACCTTCTAGAGGCTCCGGAAAAGCAGCAACAAAACATATGAAAACTTTCGCAAATCATATTATTATGTCATGTTGGGTGGCGAGCAATGGACGTAGGTAGCCGACGGTCGAAGGCTCGCGGGCTCGGGCGCGGGCGTAGGAGGAGACAGATCAGACGTCACGAGTGAGAGCGTGCTCAGGCAGAAAGAAGCTTGCAGAGAAGCAGAAGAGAAGTGCAGAGCGGGACGTGGGGCTTACATACAGTGGGGAGGGGGACGATGGTATAATACAGGATTACAACACTCCGTATACATGGGACCACTACTGGCTAGAATTTTAAACATATTACTGATTAACACATTAGGTATATTATAATTTTTCATTAAATCAAAATCAATAATTATCATACGCTTTTAAGTCTGATATTTTTAATCCTGAATTAGGTTTGCGTTTGGTAAGTTATGTCGTGTTAGTAAATGTGAGCGTAATGTGTTAGAGCAGTGTTAGTAAATATTGGTAGGCGACCCGTATAAGTAAGTAGATGGGGTCAGAAGGGGTGATGGCTTACATATACTTCCTCCCACTGCGAGACATAGCGGACCAGCCGCGACAGCCGCAGCAGCCGCACCAGCGACAACAGCTTCGCTAACCGGAGTATCCTTAGGGCACGACCCGCGTGAAGAATTTGAAAGCTCTCACTAAAGTCCTGTCAACACAATCAAATCAATTCAAATAACAGTAACAAATATAGGTGTTCTTAAGACACTTAAGTACACCTGACAACTAGGTGGCAATGTTCTTTATACATTTTAAAGTGTACAAGACATGCATTGCTGATATTGAAAGAGAAGTATCAGCCAAATAAAAGTGCTGAAGCGTAACAACAAACATGTCATGTTATGATTTGTTATTTTACATTCAGATTTTCAATGGGCATTTTTTGTAGAGTGGAGGGTAAATTTGATTCACACAATAAGATATTTGTCAGTTAGTATCCACAAACCATTATGGGTGAGACAAGTCAGTGCTACCAGGTTCCGATAAGTTGGGTAAACCATCCTTAAACATTTTAGTAACATTTCTGACAGACGAATAGTACAATACTTCGTATTAGTCAGCAACATTTTTACCACTTGGAACCAAGTGTGAATGACTGGCAGCGAAGATAAAGATGGTAGGTACTACGTAGTTACTTAAATCATTAATTTAAGGATTATAATATTTAAACTCATTTTGTTGTCAAACTCAATTATATTGAGCCTACACTTTAAGTACCAGTTCACGTGTACTTAATAAATGAGTTGTAGGATGTTATCAATTCTTTATTTTTGTTTAACAATTCGGTCGTGTTGTTGTTAAATAAAACAGCCATTTCATAGTTAACAAGGACAACATAACAAGAAAGCTACAACTTAGTAGTAAGAGATAAATCGATATTCTAATCCAGAAACACATAAATCATGCGGTGTACGAATCAAAAGGCATTAAGGTATAAAATAAAAAAATATTTTACCTAATAGTTACTGGTAATTAAGAGAAAATGGCGTGCATGATACCATTAATAACAGGATTGAATTATGCGGAACTATATTTGAATAAACGATAGAAACGATAGCATATAGGTACAGTAGAATTCTTAAAAGTGCATAGTTAGAAAATATAATATAATTATCAGCCAGTGCACTGTCGAAATTGCTCATTTAAATATAAGATATATAATCCACAACCAATAGAAAAGGATATTGTGTATCCCATACGTTCCAAGGAATATCGAGATGATTCAAAACACCTAGGAGGACGAAGAGTAAGTTTCATACAGGAAATCATATGGGTTACCAATGATGCGTGCAGACAATATAAAAGTGTCGAAGATAATTTAAAATATGAAGGAACATGGAATCGACAATGAATCTAATATGATTCAATCAAACCTTTACAAGTTCTCCTAAACCTTAAAACGAGATATAAATTGAAACACGTTGTCGCCTCGGACGTTCTCGTGGCAGTTGGGCAAGATCACAATGAGAAACGAATAACGAAAGTAACAAAAAGAAAAATACTAATGGAACAAATGCTGAAACAGAATATCAAAACAACATAAAAGACAGTTTAAAACTACAGTAATAAGAACAACACGGCCAAATTGCAACGTACGTTTACCTGATTGAAGATCAAGAATATATAATCTAGTGGTATACTAGAGATGAGGTCAAGGAAGAACCATGTCCTCAAATAGTGCTTCGCTATTAACTTGGGATCTAATATCACTTGTTCTGCATTATCTTGCTGCATTATTCCTGAAATGAAAAGAAACAGACTCGTATTACTAATTCAATGAATTCCCAACACTGAATGACTGTGCAAGTAGCTATTCAATAGAAGAAGCAGTAATTTGTGATAGTAAGCTTACCTGTCCTAAAATTAACAACGATATCTATAAGGAAAATTGTGTCGGAGAGACAGTTGAAGGCTATCCAGCGTGTGCTGAGGTCATCGTTGAAGAAGGAGATGGCGACTGGCAGGATGATCAGGTTGGCGACCAGCAATAGCAGCATGCACAGATCCCAGTAGAATCTGAGGGCAAAAGGAAAATAACACATTTAGAAATATTGCTTACACAGAATGCAAAGACAAATGAAAACCATGACCTTCAATTCGTTGACTATATTTACTTTGATTTAAATAGATGTTATTCAAAAACAGTCCTATTAACAAACTTACCTACATAAAATAAAAAACTTACATAAAATAAAAATATAACCTAAAACTAAAACAAATTACATAAAGAGTACCTCTTAGGCAAGGTCCCGAAGCTACTAATCTACTAATCTTTTCAAAATTTCTTTAAAAAGTTAAAAGCCCTAGGACCCCACGGACATGTCATTCTATGTCATTGGATTGGGCTTCAAAAAAATCTAATCGCGTGATTGTTATAGGTATTTTTTTACGGTTAAGGCCAGTAGGAACTGACAACGATGTTTATTAATTGATCAGAGTTCCATAATAAATAAAGATTAAAAAAATACTTCAATTAGATTTAGAAGGTTATATCTGAATTTTATTTATCTGGATGGAGTAAATTTCAATTTACGAAGGCGTTAAAATTTATGGCGTCCTTGCGCATGACGTGACCGAAGCCAAAACATACAAAGTCTGCATGAACCAACGTAGAGTTTAAGTTATTTCTCATAACATAAGACGTTTCACAGTTTGCCAATAAACTTTCGGTGGTGATGGGACGAGTTTCAAGGCTACAAGTGACATAGTTTAGTAGCAAGTTTTGAGACAGAGTTTTCGAGCAGTCTACATACTTATTACTTAGGTTAAAGAGGTCGCCCGTTGTTGAGGATATGCAATATTGACGCAGTTTGAAGTAGACAATGGAATATTGCGATACTATTGGCTCTTCCCAAATAATTGAGTAGAAATTATACCTACAGTGGTTTGCAATCATTATCAATGACGGCCTAATAGGCAGCCATTTTTGTATAGATAAGCGTAGTACACTAACGTCTGGCTGAGATTCGAAATACAATACCCCTGGCACTGTACCGGAGGTAAACATAATTGTTGTGGAATGAGACGGCGGTATCGCATGTCGGTACAATGCCTTGTATTCTACAAAGACACAATGAACACAAAAATGATCTCATCGGTCATTTGGTTTGATTACACGATTTGTGATCTGAGTCAGAGTGCATTACTGCACCTCGCATGCTTTTGTTACAAAATTTTAAAGAAATTAACAATTTATTTCCACGCACGATTTTCGTTTTAAATGTTCGCTGGAATTCTAATATCTACACAATTGTAAGAAGAGCTGAACTGACAATTATTCATTACTCTGCCTTCTCCGCAATGAGGCAGCAAGTAAAAGCGAAGGGAAGCATAGCTCCGATTTGCAACAATAAGCCAGAAAAATCTGCACAATATGTCGCCGTCAGCGGCGTAATAGCTTTGTAACCTTTTCTACTTCGAAATTTCGCAAATATTTAGGTAAAACGCATCCGAACTCTTACAAGTAGGTATTAGTGGTATGTTGTTGTACACCGTACCAGGCCATAGACTACCCTAGAACCTTGTCACACCTTGTAGCATTTGCGTCATTCGTTGTTATACTTAGACGAACAATAGTAATTTATATAATATAGTAATGAATATTGAAACCCGAGCAAGCGAAGGATTCTAGGAATGAACCAGGAGCGAAGCGAGTGGTTCAAAAGAAGAATCCTGAGCGTAGTCGAGGGTTTCAAAGGCACGAGATGTGTGTTATGTTATGTTTGTTCGGGTGGAATTCATATTTCAACTTGAATTTGAAGTGGATATCATCAACCGATTGAGCTGAAATTTTGCATGCATGTATAAATCCAATGACAATGCAATATTATTATGACGTAGAGCTGATCTGATGATGAAGTTAGATGTTGGTCATAAGAACTCTGTAATAAAACGACACGACCGCATCGATTTTGATCTCATTTGATTCGTCTTGACGACTACCTACTTTGGTAACCAGGGGCAAAAAGAACCGCCAGCAAAAACCTTGTACTTATTAGAATTTTTTACAAAAAAATATTACGGAACTACTTGTTTTTAAAACATTGTACGGAGCTGCGGAACCCTTCATGTACGAGTCGCTCGCACTCGCACTTGACCGTTTTTTTTACATTTCATTATGCAAGGAGGTAATCCTACTTAAAGTTAAAATAATTATTACTAGAATTCGTAATATTGACAGTGTGAACTTTTTTCTCTCCGGTAGGTTCGTTCTGAATTTGACCATTATAATCCAAGTAGACCACAAAATAATAACAAGAATGAAAACACTAACGCAGGGTTTCTGAAACTTATGGCTCCACGTACCCCTGTTAAAGTTTCTAGACGATAGCGAACCCCCCCAAATAAAGTAATAAAATTGACTGTTGGAGAAACTAAAAATAAAAAAGACTCCAAAACCAATCTTAATCATCTTGCTAGTCTTGCAGCCTGGTGGTTTTTGGAGTCACGTAAACCTTGTCGCGAACCCCCTACCGTCGAATAGCGAACCCCTAGGGGTTCGCGTACCCCACTTTGAGTAACCCTGCACTAACGCATTTATATTAATTAATGAAATAATTTATGACAAACCACGTTTCAGAACGTGTCATTGTGCTTTTTTTCGGGTGCGGAAATGTCTTTTCATCATTTGATATCCTATTTTCTTCTTGTTGGTTTTGTATTTTTTGTAATTAAGACGCATTTGGAATAATTTCAGAAAACTGAAATTAGCTTTATTATTAACATTCAGTAACAAGAATATTAAGTAATGTATGACGAACTTTCTTTGTGAACACGTTAATATGCAACGCTTACTTCCTCAACCTCGTATCTACCCGAATTGTATACAACAGATCAACACTCTATCGTACTTACCATAAAGATGATTCTAAAGCAATATTGTGGCCAGATACGAGGTTGTGAAAGTAAGTGGTCGATATGTATTTTCAAGGGGGCACCCGCAGGGCTACTACGAAACTCGAAGTTCAGATCGTACCGTCCAAAATTCCGTCCAAAATTGCTTTAGAATAATCTGTATGTTAAGTACAATTCGGGTAGATACGAGGTTGAGGAAGTAAACGTTGAATATTGACGTGTTCACAAAGAAAGTTCGTCATATATTGTTGAAGTAATATATAAATCTGTTAATTAATCTGTTATTTTATTCTTATTACTAAACATTTATTTAGTAATAATAAGCTCATTTCAGTTTCCTGAAATTATTCCAAATGCGTCTATAATTACAAAAAAAAATCAGAACAAACAAGAAGAAAATAGATATTAAATGATGAATGAAAAGAGATTCGGAAATGCACCCCAAAAAAAACCACAATGACACGTTCTAAAATGTGGTTTGTCATTAATTATTTCATTAATATAAACGCGGTAGTGTTTTCATTCTTGTTATTATTGTTGTTTTTTATTACTACATACCAAAAAAAAATAGATAGCATTTATTTACATTTTGTTCTATTACATAAGTTTTTTAGTCTCTATTCACAAAAAATAACAACAAATATCTCGGCTTTCAATATAAGCACTCGTGCCAAACAGTTACTTTCCAGCCTTGCATAACAAATAACTATTAAATAATTTGTTATTTTAAATGCTGAGACGGAGCAATTTCACAATTAATAAAGATAGGAACAGAAAGATCGCATTTTCAAAACAATTTACGGTTGCACGTCCATTCCCAGTGCGTCTAGACTAGATCTAGCTATCTAGTCTAGATAAAACTTAAATTCTAAAAGTATCTTCCACAGCGTACACTATTAGCATTTGACCATTTCAAATTAAAGTTATTTATGCGCCTTGCGGGACTCATTCGTAGGATTGGATAGCGTAGGCAGAACGTACATTGACTATTTTTACGGAATTGCCGTAAAATAAAACTAAAAAGGCTTACCTACCAGTTGGCTCTTAAAATTTATAAAAGTGTAATATCGAGGTCAGATAATATAGCCGATTTAGTGAATTGCAATTGAAATTTTAAATACTAAGTAATGGCAATAGTATTAAAAATTATGGCATGCTAAAATTTTTACGGATTAAAAAAGTAGGTAGTTGAATACTAATTTAACATGAGAATAGATAACATTTTTTCTATGTCTTTCACGCTACTAGATCAAGTTATTAGATATGATAACATTGCATACACCGCACTTAGTCCTTAATGTAAGGTTAACCTGTATCTAACAATTTATTACACACTAGTTTTTTCCCGCGGCTTCGCTCGCGTTAAATTTGGAGTAACATACATTTACTTTCTGCGATCCTTTTTTCGTGTTTTGATTAATTTTTCGGAGGATTATATGGAAATACATATACAGACAGATTTTCTTTTAGACAGTGCAAATTAGGTAATACAAAAATCGACCTACATACGTAATTAATTATGATTCTTACCAACTTTGAAACCCTGCTTCGCTGATTCAGGGTTGGAATTTTAGAAAACGTTAAAGTACATACTACGCGTTTCTTTTGCCCGCGACTTCATACACGATAGAGGATTATATCCCGAGAAATTGTAAAGTTCCCGCGAGACATGAATTACTGTTATGATCTATTTTAATATTCTTAATTGTTGATTAGAGACACATTGTAGCTTTCTATTATTGAAATAATTTTGAAAATCTGCCTCAAAATTGAAACTTATTTTTATTCTGTGGAAAGTTTGCAAGGGATAGTGTATTTTCTATTGATAAAATAATTATTTAAATCAGCTCAATAGTTTCAGAGATGACCCCCAACAAACAAAGAAACAAAAAAAGTTGAGATATTCTATTTCTCTAATCTTTCCCTAGGGCACCTTTGCATTACTTTAGGTCCATCTATGCCAAATTTCACACCGTAGCATGCTGAACGGTTGTGTTGCTCTGAAGATGAGCTCTGGTTGAGTTCGAAACGCGTCAGTGTAAAGTGGTGGTGGTGATAGATGGATTTGTGTGATTTGTATGTTCTTACAGTGTGGAGGTGGAGGAATAAAGATCGCGGGTGGGCAAAGTAATTGTGTCAGCTCGTTGAACGTACATGTAAAATTTCTTATCTATGCTATCAGCCCTCTGAGGAGTTCCGTCATCAGCAGACAACCCTGGCTGCAGCATCAGGCGGTGTATATCATATAAACGCATTGTCATTGAAATTTAACAATCATGTAAAGTCTTTTGCGTGTGCCATCAACTTTTGAGGAGTTCCCTTCTACGGAGACGATCCTCGCCAGGATGAGCAGGAAACAGCAGGAGCAGGATGAGGCTGCTAAATAATTGTTACCAGATTTACATCAGTTTGCCAAATCTCCAGTCCCCAGTTTTATTGGTTTAGCTTATGCGTTTTCTGATTCAGTTGTTAAGTATATAAAATTCTCTTTATTCGTTTTATCCCGTGGGATATTCGGAAAATCTTTGAAACAGTTTTAACCTACATGCATGCCAAATTTGAAGTTTCTAATATTTATAATTACGGAGTAAGGGCCACTTTGAAGCGAGAGATAAAGATAACTGTTACCTCTATAAAGTTTAGGTAAATTTATGACTTTTCCAATTTGCTAGGTACATACCGGGCACTTATATCTACATTTTATTCAATAGATAGTTTGAAATTAACACTTTTATTCTAAACTCCAAAATTATCACAAATCTGCTCTCTTGTTATGTAGGTAAGGAGAAGGTCAAATTAATAAAGCAGACGTAAGAATGTTGTGGAAATGGTGAATAAACCAACAAGTCATGTAGACCTCATAAATAAACACGTAGAAACTTTTCAAAATGTAGAATCATCTCATACATGAGATGATGACGGTCGGTATACCTATTTTCATAGCTTTAAGATGAAATCTATTGGTGTACAATACAATGAACAATAGACAAAAGCTAAGTAAGTATATGGTTAGGTCTTAAGCAGAGTTACAAGAGCTAGCGATACAACAAGTACCTAATGAATGATGATGTTGTAAGTTAATTAGTTATTTCTCTATCAAATGCTATTTCCCATTTGGTATAAATAAAAACAAGAAGCAATTACGGTTAAGGCTGAAACTCGTTTAAATTTATAACGACTCTGACTGACTGCCAAAACTCCCGGTTAAACGAGAAAGCGCGCGAAACTGTGCGGCCATGACATATGTATAAGATGGCGTTCAAATGTTTCGGCCTCTAGCGTTTCTGCCGCTTTATTGGTAGCTTTAATGCAATTTTTATTTTCTCTTGTCTGACGGGCGGAACGCAGTTTTTGTTTGGTCCCTCACGTAGGTACCTATTTGTAACTGAAGGTATAAGTAGATACACGCATTTCGGACCAATCTGTTGTTATATATGTCATGCCTTATACAAAATCATTTTTGTTAAAGAAATTCCAACATTTTTTTGCTGATTTTAAGCTCTTTGTTGGCCGTACTTGCATTGTCGTAATAAAGATCAAATTTCTTGTTTCAAACGATGTTTTGCGTTCAACCTCTAGTGTTGTATAAAAATCCTAGGTGGGACGAGATAAGAAATAGTAGATTGATAAAAAAAGTGTTAAAGTAACCCATTTCTATTCGAAAAATCGAACGAAGCGAGAGCGCCCAATAGTTCGAGGGGAAATGGCAATTTCCACCCGGCTAGACACATGACTTTTAATTTCCGAACAGGAGAGATGAAAAAGTTATATAAAAGCTTGTAAAACAATGACGTTATTGTTACAGTTTTCGGTCTCTTTATACCATCTAGTCTTCTGTAACTATAACTAACTGTAACTACTGAATACTGCATTCAATTTTTATGACCGACTGTGTAAGTGTGTGTACACAAGTAGTTAATACTTAATCGGAATACCACAGCCGACAGTAGTGGTTGTAAAACCCGGGGGCCGTTTGGCGACGCAGTAAAGTCCGTGAAGTATCGACTATGTTACTGCTACGCCGAATGGCGATAGTCTATCTTAGCAATTTTGCTAAAAACGTGTGTGTATTAAGTACTAATTTGATAAAATTAATTGAAAATCAGTACGAACAATTACCAGCTAAGGATGCAACTACCGCACAATTATGCCGTGACTATCAAATCACAACAAACTGAAACTGGCATTGCTCTAATTAACCTTAATTCGAAACACTACCTACTATTGCACTGAATTCAATTGTTCTATCAGATACGATAGGACTATTATTAGTGGATTTTTAATAGTAGGCACTTTAATTTTTGCTTGCACCATTAAATAAACTTTTTTTTCTTTATATTGATATTACTCTTTTTATCTTCATATATAAAGTAGTAGTAAAGTAGTAGTTTCCGAGAGGAAGCCTGTGCCCTGCAGTGGGACGTATCGTATATAGGCTGGGATGATGATGATGATGATGAATATATAAAAATTTCGTGATTATAACCGCACTCCTCCGAAACGGCTCGACCAATTTTTATGATTTTTTTGCATATTTGGTAGGTATGAGTACAGGTCGTAAAGTATTTTTCACCCTCCTATCTCAACACCACATTTTTTAATCGCGATTTTGATACATTTATTTTTATGAACAAAATCCAAATCGTTCATTGATATATGATTCATTAGGTATACATAATAGCTTGTATAGTTTAATTACTTCGTAGTCTTCTAATAAATTACTGTAACAAGTAATATTAAATATTGTTTCGTAAGCTCCAAAAGACCGAGTTCTCTCATTTATAAAATTAAGTTAGAGGTTTGTTTTAAACTCGCTAAACACTTTAATTATGATGAATTTCTTTTCGGACCTTTCCGCTCTTGTTTGTATTATATAGAATACCGTTGGTAGGTAGTGAAATTAAAACTGGGAAAAAAATAAGCTACATTCATTTCATTATCCTTCATTTAGCTTTTTTATTCATTGTCTTTCATTAGCTTTACCTAAACTTCCACTAGAAGATACCTAGTGCTATAAACAACTGATTCAACCATTTAACATTATACTACTTTAAATATAAATAAATCTTCATGTGTATTTGGGTATTATTATTATAAAACTAACAAAATAATCTACATTAATGACGATACAACATCATAGGTATTTAAGCACACAAATGAAGAGTTTCATGGCCCTCAAAATATCACAAATACCTACGCAAATTTTAGCTTAATATTATATAACTATACATAATGAAAAGAGATTAGAAATATAGTCAAAATAGAGTAGAAACTGCTGTAAGGTCGCGGGTGAGCAAGGAAATTGTTTTAGTTCATTGATATGGACCTCCGCAAAGTAACGCCTGATACAATAAATTATGTAAATTGCTGTGCCAACATTTGTTCAAATTCAAAATAAATTTATTTGTAAGAATAGAATACAGAAAAAAAAACACATTATCGCTGCTGTCCTTGTATTCAGCTCGCAAGCAATTGTTCACCCAAACCGGGTCCGATCTATGAGGCCACAAACAGGACAGACAGATTCTCCAAGATTTTAACTTCCATAAAACATTTAAAGTTTTTTTAAAATCATCAGACAAGCACTAATTTTGTTTGTGATTATCTTATCTTATTTAAGATTTCTTGTGATTACTAAAGGGCTGAAGGCCATTGCAAATACGATATAGTTGTGTGTGTGTGTGTGTGTGTGTGTGTGTGTGTGTGTGTGTGTGTTCGTGTGTGTGTGTGTGTTGATGTAGTATGCGTTCAAATGAGCAAGTTTCGCATTTTGCATTTTGTGGAATGAACGATCAAGTCACGCACATGTATGACTTGATTGTAATTTCGCTTGTGTTTGTAAATTTAACGATTCATTACGTGATGAACCATTTCAGCTAACGACATCCGGAATGGATACTCTTCCAGGCACTCGCGTGTTTTAAAAATTCCCTCAGCCCTAATGCGAGTAATCAGCTTTAACGATCAAAGCTGCGATACGTTGAGCTTCCTTCGTCTTCACCTTTGGGATTTCGTCTTAAGTAAAGACTTTAGAAGCTCTTCACTGATGGTATGTAAGAAAGGACCCTTTATGACTTTATGTTTGATTTGATTCATATCCATTTTCGCCAACTACATCATCTTAAATGTTATTATAACGGATAACTCACGTCTTAAACCGAGTTTAGCTCGACATGTTTCGGGCTATTTCGTAGCCCTTCCTCTCAGGAGCACGCGAACCGGCGGCTGCCGCAACACGCACACTACGCGCCACCGATCTATCGATCTATGTGATGTATCCGTGCAAAATTACTGCTTTCTAGCACTGATAGTCCCTGAGCAAAGCCGCGGACGGACAGACAGACAGAACAGACATGGCGAAACTATAAGGGTTCCATTTTTGCCATTTTGGCTCCGGAACCCTAAAAGAGAAAAGGTGCACTTTTTTTGAAAACGCCGTATTACAAGTTTGACTCTAAAGTCTGTCTGTCTGCTATGGGACATCTTTCTTTCAAATCGGTCCATCCGCGATTTCGATGCGGTTTTTTGTGTAAAAGCGGGTTTCCTTGCGGTGTTTCTTAGTTATGTTTCGATTATATTAGTCAGCGTCCGTGTATCACTCAACTATGTTTTTAAAGCAATCCAATGAGGGTTTTCACAGAGGCGAAATATCGCTAGATGGCGTTAGTATTCTGAGGTTCATTTGACGTTTGACGTTTGCTTGCGATTGGCTCATTTAGTTATTTAACCAATCACGAGCAAACGTCAAACGTCAAATGTTAAACGGACCTCACGATACTAACGCCATCTAGCGATTTTTTGCCTCAGTGAAAACCCTCATTGAAAAAATACCTTCTATAAAGCCGTCATTTAAAACTTTCAAAAGATCAAAAAACAAAATATATCCATATACACGACCGAAATTCTCATAAATAGTCTAGATTCAGCCTTAGACAAATTTTTATTGTGCATTTGCCGTTTTGGCAACCACCGGGAGCTTATGAACTTAAAGCCAGTTCCCCGTCTGATTAATTCAAGCTGACGCTGCGGTAAACTCGTGAATGTCAGTTAAAATTAACATTTGCATGGAGGGCAGGGCCCATTTTAAATTGTCTTCGGGATGCCTGCGCTTGGTAGGTACTTGGTAGAGAAAACAATACGATTAGTATTTACCTCCGATCAACGATATTTACATAGTTTAATTTAGGGTGAAAGTTTTGTCTCATATTAACTACTTAAATTAGATTCTAAAGTGAGTTTTTCGGAATTCAGGTGTGAAATTATATTTAATTTAGCTTATGAAATGTGAAATTATATGTATGTGCGAAATTATATTTGAAAATTTATCTTTACGGCGAAGAAAAACATCGTGAGGAAATCACGAAATTCAATGGTGGTGTGAAGTTTCCAGTCCATCCAGATGAGAGGGCTTGGGCCGTAGTTCCCACGCTGGTCTCAGAGCGGACTGGAAACTTCACACCACCATTGAATTTCGTGGTTTTCTCACGATGTCTTTCTTCGCCGTAAAGATAAATTTTCAAATATAATTTCGCACATACATAATGTATTGTTTACAATAGGCGGCTGTTCCTCGACTATAGGTATTCCTTTCCTACATTTATTTACACCTTTTTGTGTCCAGCTTAAGCAAACTTGCTTTGTTGTGGTCCTTTTGTTGCTACTGTATTCGTGGCGCTGTACGGGGCACATTATGCGCTGCAGTAACTAAGTCGGCATTGTGCTGTAATAATAAGCACAATTTGTAGAACAAAGCTCTGTGTAATGTTGCAATTCGCATAAAGGGTGATGCATTATGCTCTTACGTCTTAACTCCGCTGTACAAACGAGTTATTCTAACTCCATTGGTGATTTAGTGACAAAATTCGTGGATTTAAAAATAAAGTGTGATGCTAGAAAAGGCTCTTTAGGTAGTTGTCACAACGGTGAAACAAAAATATTACCACAGCAAATGTTAAAAAGAAATAAACCGACACACGACAAAATATTTAGCAAACTGCTACGGCAGGTAATAAGCAAATATATTTTTGCAACAATAGCTAGAGTATATACGGTTTTACGAGACAGTAAAAAAGTTCCCAGCAGTTTCATTTGTTACAGTCGTAGGAAACATAATAATTTTTCAGAATAAAAATCAACTACCGAATTTCATAGCTCAATACTGCGCGACTTGCCGTTTTTACTCGGATTCATGGAGTACGAGTACCTACTGGAGAACTGGAGAATATACCTACACAATTATGGTTGAAAATTCAATAAAGCGCATTTATATTCCTATCAAACTTTCATACTTCTCTTTGCACACCTATTGTTATGTCCCTTCAATTTGAGCCGGCAAATGCCAAGGTTGTTCCTGACCTTTAAAACAGCCCTACGTAAAATTGCTGTTGGAATATGTAAATTTCGATTACTTATCTTTTGCTAACTATAAATAACGAATTTCCATTCGTCATTAAAGTAGGCAAATCATAAGAATTATTTTGTCATTTTATGAACGAGTCTAGTTTGACAAAATAAAGAACACGAGTTTTAGGGAAAGAAATACAGCATTTGATACCCCTCGGGGAAACAATCGTAAATCGGTTTCATAGTTGCTAATGGTTTCTAAACCGTTACACGTTAGTGTACAAGAGGAAACGAGAGATGCATTTTCTGAAATATCCTCACCGAGAGAGGTAAGAATTTACATTGTATTCCATAATTATAGGTACCCTTACGCCCCTTGAAATTTGGGGGGGGGGGGGGTGGTTGTGCGACAAGCTAGTCGACGCAGTACCACTACCATGAGTTTACTTACAGTGACTGTACTCGATAGCGATGGCGTAAATTTTTTGTATGGAGAATTGTACAGCGCCTCTACCAATAATTTACGCCGTCGCTATTGAGTACGGTCACTGTAAACAGTACTGGTACTGGTATCGTAAGATCCGTTAAACAGCTTTGACAATACGGTATTCGTCAAATCTTGAATTTGCCATATCTTAATATTATTATGAAAATATAGATATACAGACAGTGTTTAGCGAAGAGAAAACTTAAATCGGTTGAAAATTGGATTTATAGTGTTTTTTTTTAAAACTATATACCTGTAAAAAAAATTATACGCTTTTCTCTGTGCAGCAAGTATGGCGGTACTGGCGTGTGACGTCACATGCCAGTATGGTTTTCTCTGTCTAATCTTAAACCTTTATAACTTTGTTATTTGTAAAGGTAGCTTAAAAATTGTTTCTCTATTCGATAACAGGCATTGTGTGGTTTTCATTTATAAAACATATACAAAATAGTCAAATACCGTATTGTATCACATTTGTGATTGGTTAAACTAAATGGCCAATTGCAAGCAAGACTGTACGTAGTAAACGTCAAAGGGACCTCTCGATACTAACACCATCTTTCGATATTTTGTCTGTCAAGAAACCCCACGATTGTCAGTAGACACGGATTAGATAACAAGGGAATTGTTGCGAGTGAAAATTGTAATACATACTTTAATGTCATATTATTATTAATGTTGATTATTTAAATGAAAATAGACCACATACAAAACATAGTTTTTCTAGGCATTGTCTAACGCAGTGTTTTTCAATTTTTTTCATGTCGGGACCCCCTTTGGATTGAAAAATATTTAGCGACCCCCTGCTTACCGCCACTTACAGTTAGTTGTATTGTCTTACGTGGATGATAATACAAACATTGGATAATCATATAAAATAACGGTGAGAGTGTTTTAAAGATACTGCGACCCCCTTAAGGGGAATATGCGACCCCCCTAAGGGGGATCTGCGACCCCCGGTTGAAAAACAAACACTGGTCTAACGTATTGCAGACAAAATAGGTAATATTTTCTGTTGTTGCGTAGTAATAGTAAGTAGTATGTAGTATGAGTAGTAATAAGTAGTATGATAAATCACTAACAAGGTACTAATTGTTCATACTTATTAGATTTTCCACTTTGGAAGATATATTATAAGGTCCAGTTGAGATATTTCGTATACCTTCTCGGCTTTGATTTTTTTTTTTTGACCAATAGATAGATCTGTACACAATCCTATAAATACAATACTGATTGTTAAATAAAGAAAAGAAAGAAAGAAAATACATTTATTCACAACATAAGACACAACAATATTAAGTACCTACAAATAGACAACACGAAAGATAGCATGTGTCACAGCGGTAGTGAATCGGACATTGGCTCAGCATAATGCATAAATGGATAAATTAAACTATGTGTTCAAAGTGATATTTTTATATCAATCTGATGAATAATCTGATAAAGTTACTAATAATCACGCATTCGGTTGACCCATGGTTGATCTCTTGTACTTAGAGGCATCAGCGTTGGAGATTACTATGTAGTTGGGATTAAGTTTGCATAACGGGGCAATGTTCGTGGACACAAGGGACTAAACCTGGATGCACTAAAGCTAAACGTTAACACGAACCTCTAAGACAATGTATTATATCACTTTGACGTCATTGGGATTGACGAGGCTTAGTTAGTTAAATATTAACTGCTTGATATATTTAAGAGCGTTTATTCCTGCTGAGCTGGCAACGTTGCATTTTTGTTAGTTTTGCTCGATTATTCCATAAAAATTGAATGAAAATTAATAATGCTGTCTGATAGAACACATTTTAATATATAAGTTAATGTGTCTACTCCAATAACTATTCGTTATAGACTTTTATTTTCTTTAAAAACCGGTCATAAACATTAATTAGTTTTTAAGGAATATAAAAGTCGATCACGAATAATTATTGGAGTAGACACTTTAACTTATATATTAAGAAGTGTTCTATCAGAAAACATTTTTAACTTTCATTCAATTTTTATGGAATAATCGAGAAAAACTAACAAAAATGCAACGTTGCCAGCTCAGCAGGTATAAACGATCTTAAATAGAAGATAGGAATTCGAAAGGAAAAATTCGTATAGGGGAAATCTCGCACACATGACTATGATTATTTGGAAGTACAGCCTTGGCCAAAAGTATTAGCTAGCACCTTATAAAAAATATAAATCCACAAAATATGTGCATCCAAATTGTATATAACATTTAGAAATTATTAGTAAATACACATAATTAAGTAGTTTTATACACAATAAATGGCATGCGCTGATTTGCAATAAAATAAAACCTGTACTGTTTTTGTTTCGTGCAAGAAAAAAATGTATATTATCCTATTAACCTGTCCTCTCCCAGAGGCACAAATTTGTGCCCAAATTCCTTTGATCCTGTTATCCTGGGAGATGACAGATTAATATGCCCAATAAAAGAGAACTTACGCGTACGAATATAGGTGGTCAATACTTGTGGCCAAGGCTGTATGTATATACACAATAACTCAAGTTCTTTTATCGATAAAAATAAGAGTTTAAAACTTTTTATGGGTGACACTTTTTCCCGGCCCGGATAATACCGACATGGAAATGCCGACTCTGTTTTTTGTGTACACGTCCATCCATACGAACTGACATGTTATTACAAGTTTTGTTTTATTGCGAACCCGCATGCTATAATTGTGTATAAAACTACGTTGTGTACAAAATGTTATATACAATATGGATGCCCATATTTTGTTGATTTATATTATTAATAGGGTGCTAAGACTTTCGTCAAGGCTGTATGTATGTAGGGAATAATCATAAAACTTCAAGGCGACTGAGCTAAGTAATTAATTTGGTAGAGATTTGATTAATTAAAAAGATAGTGTCTGAGCTTTCAGTTAAGTAAATTAATTCAATAAAGTTGCATCTGGTATGTTGTAGTTGGAAACTAATTCACGTTTTTGATGATTTTGAACACGGAAAGGAAACAAAGTAATTTGGTGTGGTCGTAATAAGATTTTTATGCCTTTTTTATGGTTTGCACGGACGGCATCCTAGAATATTAATGGAATTTTGATTGAAAACTGAGTCGCTAAAGCCACATGACTGAATCTACAATTGGCTTTATTTTAGACCGCTGGCTTATTATTCAATGCTTCATTTGCTTTGTGTATTTGAGATCCAGGTCGGTCAATTTGGAAATAAGTACTAAATCCAGTTGCACTGCTTAATTATTAATTTAGTGCCTATTACGATTATTGCGTATCAAATTATGCAGTAAGAAATATTGAATTTAGTAATTTCCTGCGGCCCAAGTCAATTTTTTATTTTATGAACTTGAAACGTTGTCTCTTATATATCGGACACTGGATCGCAGGAGGCCCAGGTGGTGGTGGTGGTTATGAGGTCCTAACCACTACGATTTACTAAAATATTTAAGTGAGGGAAATGTAATGCTTTTTTAAAACATTTTAACTCTCATATTTCGAAATCACGGTGCAATTAAAAGTTTTATCCTCAGAATTTGAATTTCGACAAACTTCGACTCGACTGCGACCTTGTAGGTTTTATCACGTTTTCGAGGGTCCTTCCTCGGGAGAGTGCTGCCATGATCAAAAGACTGTCGTGGGCACTCGATGTCTTGGGAACATTTGTTCTGTTGTAATGCCATTTCTGCTGGGAATTTAATGAATTTTAGCTACAACTTTGAGATTGTTAAAAATTGTATGCGCAGCTGACGATTATTCTATTGAAACTATACGATTTCAGGTTTTGTTATGGTTTCCTGCAGTTTCTTCAAAGCTAAATAAAAACTATTTAACTATTATTCATTGTAGTGGAAACTTAACTTGGACAAACTATTTGCCATTCTCCCGGCGCATGCTAAACTAGTTTGCTCTTGCTTGTGTAAATTTTAGCTTGAATTTTCAATTCAGTCAGTGGCAGCCTTCCGTTTTCTACCGTTTACCTTTATGGCGCGGTATCTTGATCTGATAGCAAGATTATCTGAAGTTAATTTGCTTTCTGCGGATTGTTTCGAATCATTTCTGAAATATTTTTTAAGTTGATTTAAACTGAATCAGGTTATGACCTGGAACTTGCCGAATCGTGAAATATTGCTGAAATTTGAACGGCAGAGAAGGCAAAAAAAATTCCAACGTGTCGGCTTATTCGAGGGAACTTGAAGGAGAGGCCGAGTGGGCGAATCCACTCGAGCTCGGCTGGCGGGCCGCCGGTACCTGAACGTGTCTCAGCCCACTTTTTGTACCGCCTCAGGTCTAGCCTATTGTTCAGACATTTACGAACAACTGAAGTGCATTCGAAACATCGAATAATTTTCTTAAAAATAAAACTTTGCCTTTGAAAAGCTATCTGTGTTCGCGAACGTGCTTTCCGTTGGTTTCCTTCTGGAAACTTTCAGTAAGTAGCTGTAATTTAACAGGCCATATTTCATACACTTTTTCATGGCTGGCAACATGCACGCGGAATGTCAGCGTAATAAATTAATTTCAGCGGCACAATTTACAGTTTAAACCATAAAAATGAACAATTCAAATCTCAAATAGTTGTACAAATCGATCCTAATTGTAAGTGTAAATGCAGTAAATGACTGTCCTCTGACTTTGTTGTGATTTGTCACATAAACACATTAACGTTATAGTCGTGAGTTGTAGTTTAGAAGGAATTTGATAAAATTAAACGAGGTAACGATAACAGGGCGTATCATGAGGCGCTAAGAGTTGTAAAATGTTGTAAAGTAATGTGGACAAAACATCGAACATTAATTATCGCATTGAATACAATACTTTACCGGGGTATTCAAAAACTGGAAAATTTTAGCACACGAGTCCAATCACAACATGGTAAACTTAAAGTTCCGCATTACAAATTTAAAGAGATGTCAAATTGACACATTTTGTAATAATAGGCGTTTGAAGTTATCGAGTACCAAGCAGAAATGCAGTGGAAAATAATACACAATGAAAGTAAATAAGTACGTATTTACTGTTAAAATGCGTGTAAATAAATGATTTTGCCCGCGTTAAGGGCATTTTGTACGGCGATAAGCAAGAGTAATGGCCGAACAGGCTTCTCTGAGAAGCGTTTGAGAAATGGATTGAAAATGGAAGGGGATATAACTGACTGGTCGTGCTTACGTCATCGTTCCTTATCTTGCGATTGGTTATTTGAGGGACCATGTGCTATATTTCAGCATTTGTCGATTGATTTGAATTACGCGTTGGTAGACATCTTTGTCAGACATCGTTGTGATGACTTGAATTATTCTAATGTTTTAGGGTTCCGTAGTCAACTTGGAATCTTTATAGTTTCGACATGTCTGTCCGTCTGTCTGTCTGTCTGTCCGTGGCTAAGCTCAGAGACCGTTAGTACTAGAAAGCTGTAATTTGGCATAAATGAATATACATATCACTCACCGACAAGGTGGTAAAACGCAAAAAAAAAAAATTGTGTACGTCCCCCCATAGACGTAAAGTGGGGATGTTTTTTTTTCTCGACTAACCCTAGTGTGGGGTATCGTTGGATAGGTAGTTAGGTCTTTGTTTTGATAAATCATTGGGGGGTTGCCACGAAGATTTTTCGATTTAGTGATCTGTTTGCGAAATATTCAACTTTAAAGTGCAAATTTTCATTAAAATCGAGCGTCCCACGGCTAAGATTGCTTGAGAATTATTAGTAGTTTAAGAGTAAATAGCAGCTTAAAAAATTCTGTGATGAAAACTTTTTGCCGATTATTCTCACCGTTCATGATTATAAGGAAATTTTACTGCACGATTTGACTCGCCAATCGTCGTAAAAGGGATTGGTTAGTCCCATTTTTGTCACTTTTGAACTGGCTATAATCGGAGTTTATACATTCATCTTTCCCTATGAAGTAAAGGAATAATAAAGGAATATCCTAAGTAGCTTTCCATATGCCAAATGTCATACCAAATAAAATAAAAAACTTATGGTACTCGTAATTTAAGTCGCATAATACTGAGTGACTTTTTTAAGTACTTAATATAAAATGAATGATTTTATCTCAGTTAATGCTGGACAATGCAATACATATATTAACTAAATAGTGCTTATTAGTCTGATTACATTTAGAACATTAATACTTTGTCAAATTATAAACTACAAACTAAAAGTATGGACACACTATATTTAATAAAATTAATTGAAAAAAGTTGATGATTACACTGTTATTAGCAGAGCTAGGTACACTAATTTCGTATCGCGTAAAAATATTCTGTATTAACACCATCACCATACGAAAGTCATTCCTTAAAAGTTATTGACTGTCTCCTCACGTAAAATGGAGGTGTTACCAAATTTTATAACATCTGTCTCCTCAAAAATTCCAATCGAACGTTAGGCAATTCTACGAAATTGGAATTATTCAAAACACATATAACGTTGAAAATCTTACGTGTTCCGCAGTCGTTAGTCATATATCTACGTGTCTGTGAGCCCGTGATCGACTTAATTTGTATTCTGGATCCAGACTTAGAACTAGCGAGCACTGGGTGGCACCAAAGCACGTTGAAAAGTTTCTGTAATGTCGTTATTATTAAGTCATGTTTCTTAATTTCATACTCGCAGAGTTTTAGGGGAGCAGCAAACGATCTCAACCTCAGTACTTCTTCAAAGTATTACTTCTATAAAGTAAAAAGAAGGGAGCCGTAATAATTTGATTATCGCTGGATTGTCTAAATCTAAGAAGTGATTTCCGTGATAGACGATGTGATGGTGCCTATAGTGGACAAGCTTTGCTACATAGGTTGGGCTACTTATGGTAGCGACATTATGTGTCTCAAGTCCATGATCATTTAATTATTTATTTTATTTTTTAAAGGTTATATACGGCAACTGCGAGGTGTTGTATCCATAAAGGCTAACACACGATTCTCTCAATCTTCAGGTTGCCTCATAAAGATTATCACTCTACGCCTCTGACGGATAATACGAGTATGAGTGATAAGAACTGCATCCTAACTAATTAAATTCGGTTGATTTATCACTCTTCCGGATGATACGCTAATTCTACATCAAATTGTATCACGTGCAGTAAAAAATTGGAAATCATGCATATTTTTTATGAAGTGGTGGTTTATTGGATTTGATCGCACAACCGAACTCTTAATACATAGTCTATTCATTCACGCTAGTATGTTTTAATCCTCTTATAAGTTTATATCGGATGAACGGACACGAGTAATTGCGAACAGTAAATTCATGCAATCTAACAACGTCGATGTCGGTCGTAAATACCGAACCAATTCGAATCCTCCGTTGTTATGATTTCAATAATTCCAAATGAGAACTCGTATGTTTCAATTTATTTATTGTTTCGTGATAAATTCAGCTTTTGAATGTTATTTTTATACTTACCGATAGAAAGTCTTGGTTAGGAAGTGCGGTTATCAGATGGACGACGAAGTTTTAGTTGCAAAATTATTAAAATTTCTTCTTGAGCTCGTAAGATGCCGGTTACGGATACCCGCGAATTTGAGTTGGAATGAAATAAACAATTTGTTGTGAAAAGCTTTATGGTTAGTTTCTTGACTGCGTCTGTTTGTATTGTTATTTAAACCACAAATCCTTACCAAATTTCAAATCAATCGATCCTATATAGCTTAATTATTCTTCAAAAATTTTTTAAGACTACTTTCACTTCGTTAATACCTACAAGCTTATTTAATTATGTTTACAATGTTTTTATGAAATTACGCTATTGAACAGCATTTTATTGCTCGAATGCGCAAATGGAGAGTTACATTTACACAAAATGATTAAGTGTTACCTAAATATTTTACAGACTTTTCCGTAAATAGTTTATCCATATCTAGGTTTACTTTCTCGTAGTTTCAGTGTTGACTGTCTGGCGGTTCACCCTTGTCTTCGTAAATATAGCCCCTTTTTCCACCACAAGATCGATACAGAAAAAACTGACGGCTCCAAGTCACGGCAAAATGGCTACGATTTGTATATTGACGGATTCTATTGGCTAGATAAGGTCACCGTTTCATTTCATTAAAGAAATATATCATATACCTAATTTCTGTGCTAAAAATGCTGTTAAATAAAAAGTTTCTACAACTAAAGTTGAAAGTATTGTCTATATAGTATTTCAATAAAGCGTACCTACCTACATACTCATGTTGCGCATATGTATATTGGTTGAGAGGACAGGTAGAGGTGTAGTCAAATTATGAGTGGTATTAGTTTTATAATTGTTCACTTAATACCTACCCATGAAGTATGTACCTACATATAAGTATGGATTATCACGAAGTTATCACTGTTAATTAGTGTTGGACAAATGTTAGTTATAAAGGCAATTAAAGAATAATAAAATTATTGATTGTGTCACCTTAAAAACTAACGACCTGATCAATCATGATGATTTATTTAAATAAATAAATCGTAGGTAACTCGTTCATTCGTCAATCAACCGATCACATTATCAAGCAAGCGAAAATGGGTGAGAAGATGATTTTAACCAACACGATTGCTTATTTCTGCACGTCTCCGCTGCTCACTATGGAAGTCCAGCAGCGCTACTCCGAAACTCGAAACTCGAAGTTCGTGTCGTGCGGTCCCTCTCGCTCTCGTATTAAATAGTATAAGTGTCAGAGGGACCGCACGACACGAACTTCGAGTTTCGAGTTTCGTTGTAGCCCTGCAGGCCCTATACTATGAAGTGCAAAATTCGAACTTCGTATCTTGTCGTCCCGCTGACGTTAATAGGTACGGTACGATATGAAATTCGATTTTCGAATTCGTATATTCGTAGTTGTTCAACGTCTAGACTTTGTGCCACTTGAGAATCGCAACAGCATTTAGGTAGGTACTGCATATATATTGTGAACTGAAACGGTATTTAGAGTATACCTACGAGTATTTAGGAGTTCAATAACCCGTTTACGAAATATTGAAATCAATCCTCTAGCGTCAAATCAAGCAAATTAGTAACTTACAGGTATCGTCCCATAGGTACTCCTAAATCGAGTAATCGTGTTGTTTATATTATTATTTATTTTGAAACGGCCATTTTTGTAAAATATTTATTTATTTACACATTTGTTTAAATCGCTAACTTGGCCCTACCTCTGGAAAAACGCGTGTTTACAGATTATAATGGGGTTTTAGTGAAAATTTCACGCATAATAAGATCGGTCATTGGGCAATTCCATAGCTACATACATATGTCATTAAAGTGTTGATTCAGCGTTATAGTGTTGAATTTGTAAACTGGGGGTTCAAATCTAAGTCAGACGCGATTTAGTTTTTTTATATTTAAAGTTAATTAGTTTACGTTTTACTTTTAAAGCTCATTAATAAACCTTGGTTTCCCAGGTACTTATGTTCTAATTCGCGTCTGGTGATAGAAAACCTTTCTAGCGAGGCAGTTAAAACGTCAATAAAAGTTAGGCATTTCGCTTTGTTTACATAATTTTCATGGAATTTCAATGCTACCTATTTCGCTCTGAAATAAAATTAAATGAAACATTATTTCAGGAATGTCGTAGGTAAAGGTAAAAGGTAGGTAGAGTAAGTACGTTATTAAACGATGCCGATTTATTGCGTTGGAAAAACTACCTACGCCTATTTTTGAATAAGTAAAATACTTCTACTTACTAGTCAAAATAGTTAGGCATTATTTAATATTGAACGAACGTGGTTCATGAAGATGTTTGTTAATACATAATCATGCATTAATGTCTAAACCGATTTAGATGAAATTTGGTATGATGATAGTTTTTATCATAGAAAATCGTGTTTAACTTATGAAAACAATCAATAATCACAGCAACGTCCATGGTATTAAAGTTTTAGTACCTTATTATCCTCCTGATGTAGTGATGTACCAGGGTGGCTTTAATAATCAATTTCACTATGATTTCATTGACAAAAGTATGGGATGTCAACATGATATTGGTAGCGCAAAAGTCCCCCCTGATATTTATAAGTTTGTTCGACTATTTACTGTGATTCATCTTTTATTAGGCACATTCTTTCAATTTCGAGCGGCTATCAACTAAAATAGAAAGCAATTGAGGCCTCCATGTTTACCTTTGCCTAACACGTTATTCAGCAGCGGGAAACTGTTTAAATAGTTCGGTGAAAGAAAAACCGCTGGCTTTGTTCAAATGAACAACCTTTGTGCACTAAACTCGGCGGTGGAACTAAAACTGTTTAGTTTGTTCACAATTTAATTATGTGGAGTGAGACACTCCGTTGGTTATTCCATTTTGTTTTGTGTGCGCCACCAATGCAAAACATTGTAGCGTTTAAAGTATTCTAGACTTTGAGGACCGAAATGCAGACGCCAACTTTTTATGACTGTCTTTAATAACAGCTGAGCATTTCTGTTACTGTAGGCGCTGTTCTTCCAGCGTAATGAGGGCTATCGTTTTTTGTCTCACTAGATGGCGCACTGTTGCGTAAGGTTTTTAAGTATGGCTTTCAAAGTCTGTTATGATGGGCGTTGAAAACAAAGTTTAGATTAAAATCATATTTAATACACCTTAAAACCGTACCATAAAAATTTCGAGCATGTTACAGTGTTGCATAGTCCCCGTTTTGTTCGGAAAAAGGGAGGACAAAGGTTTCTGAAAGAAAAACTGTCTCAAAACACAGACATTCATTGCCCCGGAACGCATATTTGCCATAATTAATTTCAGATTTGCAATATTCACAAAATTATCTAATTATAAATAAACCCGCGTTGTTCATCCAAAAACTATGAGATTTGACATTTCGGAGACCTCACGCTACACTAGCGCCTCTAGTGGCGAATTCATTCGCGATAGCCCTCATAGATTTACATAGTTTGATTTGATAATGTAGTTACTCTATTACACATTACACCTACGACATTCCTGCAATAATGTTTAATTTCATTTTATTTCAAAGTCAAATAGCATTGGAATTCCATGAATGTTATGTGAACAAAGCGTAATGCCTAACGATTACTGACGTTTCAATTGCCATGCCAGAAAGATTTTCTATTACTATTACCAGACGCGAATTAGAACATGGGAAACTGAGCTATGCTAGGAGTTTTTTTTTAATAAGCTTTGAAAGTATTTACTACAGTTACGTGTAAGTATATCGAGATTCTTTAAAGTTTTCTACATTTTCAATGTTCAAAGAACAAACGGCTGCAGCGTCCACATTTTATTACTGTAAACTTAGCCGGCGGTTACTCGGTATCGTTCTTTTAAATTTAAAATTTATTTTATGAAAGAACAACTTTTTAAAATAAACTATATTAACCTACTTAGACAAGTTAAAAACCCCCGACATTGTCATTTATTTATTTGTTTAAAAGTTCATCACCATCATGCACCGATTTTTATCACACAACGTGATCAATTGTGGCGGTTCTTACACGCTCGCTCGCTTTCACGAAAAAACCGGCCAAGAGCGTGTCGGTCACGCCCGAAATAGGGTTCCGTAGCCATTACGAAAAAAAAAGAGTAATATTCCAAGTTTAGGTAGGTATATTTTGCCCAAGCCCTCTCATTCTGAGGGGAGGCCTGTGCCCTGCAGTGGGACGTATATAGGCTGGGATGATGATGATGATGATGAGGTATATTATATACCTTAGGCTGCTATTTACTCTTAAACTACTACTAATAATTGTCAAGAAAACTTAACCGTTATAGTTTTCCTTGTAAGTTTGATATACTTACTTATTTACCATCCTGCACAGGAAAATACCATAAAAATTTAATCTGCGGATTGCCCAGTGCGCTGGGCCCGTGCGGGAACTGAACTACGGCCCAAGTGTTCTCATTCTGAGAGGAGAACTGTGCCCAGTAGTGGGACGTGTATAGGCTGGGATGATGATGATAATTCCATAACAAATAAAATGTCTCACCTGCACGGTTGAGAACGATTACAATGAGTACCCTACATAAGAGGGCGGCAAAAATTTCTTCCGCCCCGGGCGGCTGATACCCACGCTACGCTATACATAAAGTTTCAGCTAATCACGGACAATTGAAAATGAACTTTGTACCTAAGTATGTATTTATGCGCCAGGATTGTCATTAATTTATTATGAACGCTCGTCTTCAAAGGCAGATTGCAGTGTCAATATTTAAGCGGTCGCCTAGTCTGCTCCGTAACTAGATACAGCTGACGCCCGCTTTGAGATAGATGCGATCTTTTACGTGCTATGTTTGCGAATGTGTATTGAAACTCTGTCTTTTAAAAGACAATGTAAGTACCTAATAAATAACCTAATCACTTTGAAAGGGTAACCTGTTGTTTCGTCGAGTTTTATTACGCAGATTTTCGTTTCGCAGACAACTATTGGCAGATTTTTCTTTTGACTGTTACGCCTATTATTCGTTTTGCCGAGTAGTCGATAGGAAGAATAGCGATAAGCAGATTTACGTTTAGTAGATTGTTTGTTTCGTAATTGTTTCAGTTAACCGAACAATTGTTCGTCGAAACACGATAAGCAGAGTTATTACATGGCATTCATATTGATAAGTAGATTTAATGTTCAGTCGATTTAACTGTTCGTCGAGATACGATAAGTAGATTTATCACATGGCGTTCATATTGTTAAGTAGATTTTTGTTTCGTAATCTGCGTAAATAAAATCGGCCAAACGACAGGTAGGTTTTTACAGAGTTGATTATTATATACTAGCTGTTATCAAAATGTAGTTAGGTGCGACGACGAGCGATAGCGAGGAGGAGTGTTAGGTAGAATTGCCAGAACCGAACTGCTAGCGTCGCGACTTGGTATGTTTAGACTCCAATATAAAATAAATACAAATGATGGTCTCCCGATTTTTAATGAAATATAGCTAAAAACCACTAACTACTAGCTAGCAACGAAACTAGCTTTCTCGTTAAAAAACCGACAGATAATGGCGTCAAATTTATAACATCCCTCTTTTTGCGTCGGGGTTTAAAAATAATACGTACAGGTTGGAAAATTATCGAAATAGACATGTTTTTCAAATTTTTGAGCAAAATCCGTTCTGGAATACAACTACGAGTACGAGTACATTGATATTTTAGAAATTCTTATATTTTAACTTATAATTGTTTGTCGTTTAATATTTGACATGATTCTCAATGGCGTTAAATCACAATCAAGCGAGTTTTTACTGAAGCTTAAAAAAGCTATTATAAATTGATCCTATTCATCTACGGCAAGAGCCTACGTTTGTTCCAAAAAATTGCACCGTGAAAAAAAATTGTAACGGCACCGTGGGTTCGACGGACATACGACAGATAGATACATAGACGGACAACAAATAGATTCTATAAGGAATTATAGGATAGGTATAATTGTATAATTTTTGGTTTATCCATACTTATATACTTACTTATAATATAAATATTATAAATGCGAAAGTGTGTGTGTTCGTTTGTATGTTTGTCCGTCTTTCACGTCGAAACGGAACGACGGATCGACGTGATTTTTGGCATAGAGATAATTTATGGGCCAGAGAGTGACATAGGTTACTTTTTATCCCAGAAAAATGCACAGTTTCTGAGGGAACAGCGCGCGATAACCTAATTCCACGCGGGCGAAGCCGCGGGCAAAAGCTAGTATGATTATATAATTTTTGCCAACTGAGGTACGGAACCCTGAAAACGAATCTTATCTCTATAAAATATGTGCCGGTATTCCGCGAACAGGTTTACCTGGAACTGAAACCCACTACACTCTGATCTTATGCCCAAGAAAAGGGTTCTGATCCACTAGACAAAGTGGAAAGATAAAAGGGATATCTCCGGTGCCAGTGGACGTATTTAATTAAAACTTTGCCAGCATGCACCATTAAGCGCCAAGCGAACGGCCGGAGTGTTCTCGTACGCTGAAACGTACCTATCTCGTGTCGACTTGGTTTATGACCAAATTACACACTTTGTTGGTATGATTTATAGCGTTTCCCGGGCTAGGGCTGAGGCAATAGACCCTAACTAAACTGTGATAGGGCTATTTGAAACAGTCCGAAAGCCGAGTAAATTAGGTAAGCTTCGTGAAAAACCTTTTCGTTATTTTTTTCTTATGAATGTTGGCATTATGATTAATTACAGAAGAACGGTTTTTATCAAGCTCCTTTAACGAACCCGCATTGTAATTGTCTTTTCACAAAGTTTACAATGTCGGAGACAGAAAGACTACCTATGCAGACAAAGATCCTAAGCCTACACATCTGTTTCTTTCAAAGTTATTCTGTGGTTGAGCGTTAGTTAGTTGTACGTTTTTACCATCGGAAATTGAAATTAAAGCTTTTGTGTTTTTTTATATGGTGGGGCCTGAGTAAATATTAGTCCAGGCCGAATTTTAGCCAAGCCGAAGCCAGCATGACCTTTGTGAGAAAAGGTATAGAGCTACACGCGTGGTATATATTATGCAGAAACATAAAACTGCGAGGCGCAGCGGGCGAAACAAGAAAGTCGATACAAAAATATGGAGTATGCTATGTAATATTGCTAAATCGTGCTCGCTTAAACGTTTATTTGCTTTGCTTTTGTTTCCTTATATTCCTGCCTTACATTGGATCTAGGATTATTGTTTGCGTGGAAAATAATTTTTGGTTCATTTAGAAACATTCGGTGTTCGTTTTTGGATTTGCCGTTTTAATTGCTCGTTTGAACATTTTCTGGAGGACGGTTTCTAAATTGCTTTTAATTATAATATGTACCGTGCGTATAGTGAAGATATATAAGTTTTAAAAATTGATTACGCGAGTCTTGTAGTGAGTAGGTACCCAATAGTTCATTTTAATTAATAATGAGAAAGTCTCATTATTAATCTATATATATAAAAGAAGAAACTGACTGACGACTGACTTATAGATCAACGCACAGCCCAAACCGCTGAGCTTAGAAACTTGAAATTTGAAATATATGTTCATTAATACGTGTAGACACGCACTAAAAAAGGATTTTTTGAAATTCCCACGGGATACGGAATAAATGGGATTTATATTTGCACTTCAAAATGGCCCTAGTTCCGTAACTATAATTATTAGAAACTTTAAATTTGGCATTCAAGTAGGTAATACTAACAGCTAAAAACAGTTTTCAGGATTTTCCGAAATTCCTACGGGATAGTGAATAAATGGGATTTGTCTTTTCACTTCCAAATAATGACCCTATTTCCGTAACCATAATAATTATTAGAGACTTAAAATTTGGCATGCAAGTAAGTAGTACTAACAACTAAAAACAATTTTCAGGGTGTATGAAAATTCCCACGGGATAGGGAATAAATGGGATTTATATTTTCGCCTCAAAGTGGCCCTAACTTCATAAATTAATAAATATTAGAGACTTCGATATTACTAAAAACTGTATCAAAGATTTTTCGAAAATTCCACGGGACAAAACGAATAAAGAGGATTTTATACAGCAACTGAATCAGAAAACGCACAAGCTAAACTTAAACTAATAAAACTAGGGACTGGAGATTTGGCAAACTGATTTAAATCTGGTAACACAACAAAAGATTTTACATGATTGTAAAATTTCAATGACAATGTATTTATATGATATACACCACCTGATGCTGCAGCCAGGGTAGTCTGCTGATGACGGAACTCCTCAAGGGCTGATAGCACAGATACAAAATTTTACATGTACGTTCAACGAACTGACACAATTACTTTGCTCACTCGCGACCTTTATGATAGCTACTTTTATGCATGAAATGTGTGTTCATACAGTTACTCCACCTCCATACTGTATGAACACACACAAATCACACAAATTCATCTATCACCACCACCACATTACACCGACGCGTTTCGAACTCAACCAGAGCTCGTCTTCAGAGCAACACAACCGTGCCCTACCTAGAGGTGCACTAGGGAAAGATTTTTAGAAAATCCCATGAAATATCACAACTTTCCCATACAACCATTTTCGGTCGTAAAATTTTCAAAAAGTCGCAAATTAGTATCAGTGTCGAAACTTTTACTAAACTTAATAACTGTGAATTTTGGTTGCAGCATGTAGTAACTGTGTCAAAACTTTGTACTAAAAATTTAATAGTAACTATGTGTTATCCCTGCTTCGACAAGTTTCGACATAAATGTTTCTTAATTTATTTTTGACACATTGTGTTCACTTTGAATTTATGTGAAGATATTAAAATTAAATTGTTTACACACTATCGAAACTAAGTTGCTATAAAATTTGCAGTAACATATAAGTGTAATAACGGTTACGACAATAAAGTGTTGGATTTGACCAAACGTAAAATGAGAATGGTTCTCAATATGTGCTGCTGTGTATAAGCAAATTATTGTTTTTTCATAAAAATGAGCTAAAAGCAACCGAAACGTCTTCGTCTATCGTCGAGCTTTTACAAAAAAGTGTACATGAGATCAAGTTAAAAAAATAGACAGACAAATACGGATTTTTCATCGATAAATAGGTAGATACAATTGATCGTAAAATCATGACAGTCATTTTTTTAAATTCTCATAGACAATTTGCTTATACTGCCGTCCACCTCGAGTGATGGAAGTTAAGAACCTATATCATTTAATAATAACTTATAATACTTATTTAATAATAATCTTTTTTATCAAACACATTTTTGTTGCAAAAGGTGGAGGAGGAGGTACAGTGTGGAGGTGGAGGAACTGCATGAACAAACATTTCATGCGTAAAAGTAGCTTAATAGCTATCATAAAGGTCGCGGGAGAGCAAAGTAATTGTGTCAGTTCGTTGAACGTACATGTAATATTTCGTATCTGTGCTATCAGCCCTTGAGGAGTTCCGTCATAGTGTAGTTCCGTTATAGTTACGTTACAAAACAACGTATTATTACAAGTTATTAAGTCGTAGGACCTCATGCGCCTTAATAAGTGTGCACGTGCGGTCTGGTAAGATCATTATTATACGAATGACACAAATCTTTAGTCACTCTGTGGAATGATGATTGCAAATACTGATCTTGTAGTAATAGCTTATACTATTAAACAAACAGATTTTTTTCCGGTTTTTTTTCTCTTGTTTTAGCTCACATTTTAATATATTTATTTAGAAATTTTTAGATCGTAGCTAACACTGATGGATGCTAATAAAATACCTTTTACGTTCAAGCTCGATCTTTCGGCACAGTTGCATGCGCTATGATCACGAGATGATTGGAAAATTGCGTATGCTGGTATAACCATGGGTAATATCGAGCTTCTCTAAAATCAAGGTACGCGGAACAAAAACAGAATTTAATCGAAAATCATAAAATTAGTAAAGACCGCGATAGTCTAAAACATTGTGCTTTTACGTATAAGCGTAATAATAAATATGATTTTGAAAGCTTCAAACAGCCGCACAGCTGGGCACAGGCCTCCTCTCAGAATGAAAGGGTTTGAGCCGTAGTTCCCACGCGGGCCCAGTGCGTGGTCATTTTTAAAATACCTTGTAATAATAAAACAATATCCACCGAAATGTAAACTAGTTCACGTAATAGCAATTCAATTGAAATGCAGTGAGCTGTAATAATATTCCCGTAGGCTCGAGCAAGGGGCAAATGAATCGATAAAACAGATGCTGCGTCGGGCAGGTACCGGATATGAATAGTTAAAATCAGCCGGGAAATTGAAATGAAGCTATATGAGCCATTTCATGTTGAAGTAGCTAGAAGATGGGTTTTGCATGAAATTGTATTATGACACACCGACCCAGCTCTTTTTTTAGGGTGAATTTGGTGTTAATTGATAGCTGAATAGGGTCGCCTATTGCTTACCTTGATTTTCTTTACTTGCCTTTTTTCGGTCTATTTTTAGTGGTACCTATTTAATATATAAAAATGAGTCATCGTGTTGTGCAAAAACAAAAATATATAAAGTGACAAAATATCTCAACGCGCCGTTGAGCTATAGACAATACTGCTTATGATGGTGACTGTATAAAAAAGCATATTTCACTAAACGGCTCGCATCGGATCGTATCGGAAAGAATTTTACAATCTGTATATTTAGACTTTAAGGAGCGCACATCAGCATAGTTTCGGCTACGAATAACCGTTCTAAAGTGAAAACTAAAGATGCTGAAAGTTTACGCCGTCCTTTTGACTTTTAAAAAGCTTTATAAATTCAAATTTAAAATTCAAATTGTCTATAAATTGGAAGGTATTGATAACTGATCAGGCTCAAGAACACTATCATGGATGTCAGTAAATCAATGATAGTGAATGAGTTCATGTGATTTAAATGTAGGACGAGGACCACCGCTCCAACGTTCGAGTCGTGCATGTCATAGAGACTGACAGAAGTTCAATATCAAATTTAAAAATTAAATGCTTTGGAAGTGTTGTGTGTGCATTCTTCCGGGTGGGTCCTGTAACAGGAGCAAAAAATTAAAACACAGGTTCTGCTACTCAAATGGAAGTACTTTAGATCTGCAACTTTCAAAAATTAAGTAATTTTATCATTACGTTTATTCCAACCAAATTAAATGGTATTTTCAATGTACGGCATCCAATAGCCTAAATGACATCGTCTGTCACGTAACAAAATGGCGTATTTCGCAAAACATAGCTTGTCCAATTAAACTTATAATAAAAACCATAATACAAGTTATTTTCAAAAGTTGTAGAATTAGATTAGCTCAAGATGAAGAGTTAAAGCTGTGGATTATTTTTTTGCTCCTGTTACAGGGCCCACCTTGTATACAAATATTCTTAGTCAAAGATTTTAAGCTAAACTTAGGTATATTTTTGGCTTTATGGTACATTTTTACATTAAAACGTGCATATACTCGTAAGTATGATTGAGTCGAATAAAGATGTCTGCTCAAGTTCTTTGAACTGCCTACACTTGATTTGTGCCGGTAACTTATGTCATTTCGACACAAAACAGAACATAATATAATATCCGGCGATTATTTCAAATATTCTTGACGATACATTTGCCTATTATCGATAAGATTGCTATAATATTATTAAACTTGACCGATATATATATTTTGCCGTGATCCCCTAAAAATTGCTTCATCGCCATACACTGTACTTTATTTCAGGGTCATTATCCCCGCTATAAAAATCAACACTTTTGTAAAAGTATGTTAAGCTAATTAGCTAGAAAATAACAGAAATAAACAATGCTCTTGTGTTTTTCGTAGCCAATAAAACAATAATAACACAATAACAATAAAAATGGGTAACTAATTAAATTTGGTTGGAGCTACCATGGTAATTAGAAGTTCCTATCATTTTCCGCCAATAGATACTAACAGGGTTATTAATAGTGAGTATCATTTATAGTTTTATACATCTTGTTCTAAGATATCCGTGTTAAATTGCTCTTTCTCTGCCAACCTCATTCCAACCTCTTCTCATGTTAGTTCAGTGTACCTACCTGCCTACTGTACTTATCAATGATTATAAGATGTAAGTGTGAGGGAGATTCGATTTTTTTTATTGTACCTAATAATGATCTTTATTTAAACTCTGCAGATCTAATAACGGAGTGAGGTCAAATAGCATCGAAATGATCGATTTCGCACGGCACGAGACAATTCTATTAGGAATACGATCGCAATTGTCAGCTCACATTTCTTTTGCAATAAATCATTGATTGTATGATTCACGTTGCCTTGTTCGGCGCGGTGTGCGATGTTTACAAAACATTCCATTCTCACTCGGCCTTTGTAGGAAACATTATTGATAAACCGGCCTATTTCCTTGCAGTTAGGCTATTGTTGTATTATAGCTCTTGATTTATAGCTCGTACTGAAACATGATCTTGGTGACTCCTAGACAATACCTTCTGTGTTTAAATGACAAAGCAACTAGTGCCAATTGTGCCCAAATTTGTCTCACTGATCTCCATTTGTTGATTGTGAGCGAAAATAAGATTAATTTGACGCTAAAAAGACACTTTAAAAAGCTCAAACATCGGTTTTTGGTTCAAATAGGGCGCCACCCTGAAAAAGATTTACTTTGATTGGTACTGGTGGTTCCTAAGTCTGGCGACGAGATAAAAAATACCTTATGTAGTCGTGTGCGCAATATAAAAAATCTGACAAATACGAATAGATATATGTAATTACCTACGATCTGAGTAATTCTTCATTTCCCTATTACTAAATATGATTTTGATGTGCAATGTTTGACTAAGTAATTAATTAGTACCCAGAGTATATTTTAACACCTTTTAAAAAGTTTTTCAAATGTTATTAAATTGTGGTTGACAAACTTTTCACCTAAATATGTTGATGTTCAAAATGTGTACTTACCTACGTCACAATATATACGTAACGTAACTTGGTTGTGTGTATTGTGCCTACGTCAAATATGTGACGTGATCTTAAATAAAAAAAATCAATGAAAAATCCACACAAGTGTATACATTTGAACTTAACTTAAAAAGGATGCCTGCATTCGTTTTGTACTACATACCTAATCGTAAGCCTCGTTATATCTACTAAAATATTAATATGGGCTATGTATGACCAATAAAGTAATTTTGTACTACAAGGTCTATAGGGAAAAACAAATGAATGAAAATTGCCTACACCCCGACCTATCGATTATTCATGTTCATTGCGTAACGAGATGGAAAACAGGGCCGGTTCACGTGAAATCTGAAATTCATTAACTGTATTTGACAACGAATCGGTTTGCGTTACAAACATTACATCGGAAATTTTTGGTCTACAATATAAATCAAATTTCATGTACTTCAGACCAATTATTCTAAATACAGGGAGAAGTTTTGGATGTGGCACAAAATCAGTGTTTCAAGCTCAGTTAATGGTGGAAAATATAATGCATTAACTCGTAAATGATCACCGGCCCGATTTCAGGCAGGGGTTAAGATTCGCTTGTGCTCTTAGCTGTACATAATTATCTCACCTTCTGATTTATGATGTCTTTATTTGTTATCCAAAACCGGCCAAGAGCGTGTCGGACACGCCCGAAATAGGGTTCCGTAGCTATTACGAAAATATTAAGTAATATTTTTCTAAGGATTTCGTATTTTGTACGGAATATTCCAAGTTTAGGTATATTTTATACCTTAGGCTGCTATTTACTCTTAAACTGCTAATAATTCTCAAGGAAACTTAACCGTTTTAGTTTTTCTTGTAAGTTTGATATAATTACTACCATCCTTAATTTTTTCAAATTTTTTTGCCCACCGCCCACGCTCGATTTTAATGAAAATTTGCACTTTAAAGTTGAATATTTTGCAAACAAATCACTGAATCGAAAAATCGTTAGCAACCCCCTATTGGTTTTAAAAGACCTATCCAACGATACCACACACTACAAGGTTGGATGAGAAAAAAAAACACCCCCACTTTACGTCTACGGGAGGTACGGAGGGGAAGTACCTTAATTTTTTTATAAAAATTTTTATTGTACCATTTTGTCGGCATCGTATACATATATATTCGTGCAAAACTACAGCTTTCTATCATTGATAGTCCCTCCGGAAACCCGCGAACGGACAGACAGACAGACAGACATGGCGAAACTATAAGCGTTCCGTTTTTGCCATTTTGGCTACGGAACCCTGAAAACTGAGACTGGGAATCCCATTCCCTATTCATTCAAGCGCTACACCATTACTTATAGATTCGACGTCTTACACGAATCGCATCGCATACTCATGCAGGCAAATAGTTGATGGAATTCAGTGGCATGGGCGTGATCGGTCGTGATTCTACTATTGATATTGCCTTACGTTCGTCGAAATCAATTTTCGCTGTACAGCTGTGATGGTGACATGAATGCGCAATCATCTAGCAAATGGCTCCCAGTCGCGGAACTCGAGTGTTATTGCACGACTTAGTTCTAGCCAGATGCTACCAGGTGAGGCCTAAAGGTACAGTTAGGAACACAAGTGCACTGCGGTTTATTTAGGGTTCCGTAACTCAAAAGGAAAAAACGGAACCCTTATAGGATCACTTTGTTGTGCGTCTGTCTGTCTGTTAAGAGCCTTTTTCTCAGGAACGCGTCAAGGTATCAAGCTAAAATTCATCAATACTCAGGTCTACTGTCCCTTGGAGCTGTGAAAAAATCAAACTTCTGAGCCAACGCAATCAAAAGATACAGCCGTTTATGCTGCAAATTTTCGACACTCGCATGGGATTCAAAACCTATACGAGTAGTGAATTCAGAATCTTGAAATTTGGAACGAAGCAACGTCTTATAGCACAGATAAAGGAAAAATTGCGACAAGCATAAATTTTTAATAACAAAATAAAAGTAGAAATTTTTGTAATAAACATATTTTTACGGAACCCTCGGTGCGCGAGTCCAATTCGCACTTGGCCAGCTTTTTTGATTTCTATTAACTTCGACAAACGGCCCAGTTCATTAATAGAAACTACCTATTTCATATATTTAATACAGCTTCACAGTCATTGTTAAAGGTCAAATTGTAAAATTCACAAACTTGACGAGTTACATTGGTGTGTGTGACACATAAGAGTCATAAAAAACTTTCTTAAATCATCTTTTGCTAAATACATAATGTGTGGATTAGAGTATCCGTTCAATTCGCAACTAACGTTTGGCAACCTGATTCATTTCGCAACTTTTCATTTCGCAAACTTTAAAACTGTAAATATTTCAGGATTTATTTCAGGGCCATCGCGTAGAACCCTTTAGGTTAGGTTAGGTTAGCTTTATAAAAACCCTGAAATATTTACAGTTTCAGAAATACTAAGCTGGTTGCCAAACATTAGTTGCGAAACATTAGTGAACAGGATTAGATACTTATTTTGATACGGACTTTAAACAATCACCATAAATTAGCACATTTACACTGTTTTACAGCGCATAATTAAGTATCATAACTCTTAATTATCTTTTAAATAGTGAGTTTGGCCACTAGCTCCTTGGAGAAATTACCTTACTTGATCTGTTCCCATAAAGTTAAAGAAAATCATAAATAACACGGCGTAGATGTGGCAGCGATGGTCAGACCTTTATGCGCTATTATCCAATATCGGACACGTCAGCGGTGGTGGAAACATGGTGGACGACGTAACGATGTGGTAAAGCGATATACTCGGTCTGCATAAATACATACATAGTTGACATCGGGGCAAATTTATACAGGGTGTCTGAACATGCGAGGCTTTAAATCCAGTGTTCGATTCTACTCGCATAACTGAGTTATTTTAAATTTGTTCTGCTACTTTTAAAAAATATGACCACTGTTATTTTTTTTTCACACAAATTAAATGTAATTTTCAATGTATGCGATATAATACTAAATTGACGGCTAATTGATAAATATTTATCTTAAAGATGACAAATAAATGTCAAAAATTATTTCAAGTTGTACCAAGAGACAGCGATAAAATCGTCATGTCCGATACCTATACTGATTTAACAATTAAAATTTGAAGATCAACAAATATTAAACGCCAAAATATTAATTCGTTTAAACGTGTCAATATCCCAGGCAGAATGCAAGCAGTGCCGCGGCGGTTGGCGCTGCTTGATAAAAACCCGCGCGTCTTGGGCCCTAGACTTTATAACGGCGGACATAAAAAATTAATGTTCGTATGAGATATTTGGACGCACACTATAAAAACTTCTTTTAGACAAGTCATTGTACTCTTTAAAAGAATACAGTGAGATTTTATGTTGACATCATATTATTATATGCATTTCATTTTTGTTTTTAAGTACCTTGTTTTGTACTCTTATTTTTGTTTTGTTGACATTTTTCACAGTTTTGTGAAGTGAATTTAAATTTTATATTTAATTTTATTGTTTTTTGACATTTTAATTATTTTATTGTTCGTTTGATTGATAGGAACACCTATTGCATAAATTTGACTTAGATTTAAGTATATTCCTGTTTTTCTTTTAATTATTATTATTGAATTGAATTCTAATTTGACATTTTAAATTTATTTTTTTATTCTCGCTGACAATTTATTGTAATAAGATTTATTTTTTTTGTATACATTTGACGATCCTTTTGTGAATTTCTTGTAATTAACTGACATGTGTTTATACTTAATGTATTTTTTCAAAAGGTAATAAATAAATCTAATCTAATTTAATCTAATCTAATGATCTAAATTTAAGTTTTTTGAAAATGTTAACAAAAGTAGCTTAGTTTTGTGAGTAGATTCAAAACTTGAATTTAAGCCCCATGGTCAGAGACATCCTCTATACATAGATACAATAATATATCGAACTACAAAATTACCGGAATTCTAACGTTTTTGCATAGCTGTGCAATAATTTGTTCTTTAGTTACATTAACCTATTTCTATAATTTAAATCACACAAAGTTAAATTCCTCAGTGGCTTAAGAAGACGAAAGTCTTTAACCAACCAATGTGTGTTGCCAGTTACATTTGGACCCGACACGTGGTGCTTCACTATAGACCTTATAAACAGGCTCAGAGTTGCTCAGAGCGAGCTATGTAGAGAGCTATGTACGCTTGGGGTTTCTCTACGGCATCTAATCAGAAATGACGAGATACGTAGAAGAACAAGGGTCACCGACATAGCCAAGCGAATTAGCTCGTTGAAGTGGCAATGGGCAGGACATATATGTCCGTGTGCTATACACGGAGAACAGATGGGGCCGAAATGTTCTCCAGTGGAGACCGCGGATCTGTAAGCGCAGCGTAGGACGTCAACCAACGTAATGGACGGATGACCTGGTTGAAGCCGCGGGTTCACGGTGGATGCAGTCCGCTGCCAACCGAAGCAACTGGAGGTCTGTGGCGGAGGCCTATGTCCAACAGTGGACGTCCTACGGCTGAGGTGATGACGATGATGATGAAAGTTAAATTATTATGGCACAATAATAATAATAAGTACATTGGGTTAAAAGGAATAAAGTAGTAAAAGGCCTCGGAGCGTATTATGGGAATGCGTGACCACAAAAATTTGTTTGAATAGTGGACTGACCCTGCGCACAGACCGTGTCACGCACCGCGGTTATGGACATTTTCATACTTCAATGTATTTCGTCGACAGTAATATTAAATAAAAATAAATAAATAACATGAGACAATTTACCCTAATTAACATATTCGTAGTCGGGAACTAACCAAAGACTACTATGGGTTCTGTGGGATGTCCCGTAAGCTGCACGATAAACTTATAAGGTGAAGATACACGCCGTATGTATACCGCCGTGTGTATGGGGTTAAATATTTAAATACAGGTAAACATATTCGTATTTTTCATACATTCGTATCTGCTCCGACCCGGGAATCGTACCCGGAACCAAAAGCTTCGTTCAGATTATCTGACCACTATGTTATTCGGTCGCGGTCGGTAAAAGGGGTTAAATTTTAAATTTTATTTTCCCTATCTTTCCTGGGACAAAATTAAATGAAAGAGAATATTAAATAAGATCCATCAAAGTCAGTTTATATACAAATGCCGGCTTACTGTCGAATAACAAAGAAAACACGCAAACGTGCGTATAAATATATAAAGACAGTAACTCGAGTCTTCAGCCGGATTATCTGGGATCACAATAGCGATTTTATAGAAACAAAAGACAAGAAACTTCTCTCGTGAACCGTACGTATTGGGAGGAGCGTAGGACCTTGCGTGTGTACCCTTGACATTGACCGAACGATTTGCCGTCGCAATCGTAACTGGTAATATCTCCTTCCAATACACGTATTTCCTGAATGGACACTGTGATTGGATAATTGTATTAAGGTATAGGTATTGTGCACTTGTTGCTCGCCGCGGCATTGTTCTGCCAATGAACGGCAATAGCTTTGATGACTTATGAAAATCACATTGTGCTCGTCTATTTTCAGATGGCCGGTTGAATAAATTGCATTCTCATTTTGCTATAAAAGTTTGCATTTGCACACCGTGAAACACAAATAGGACGATTTTTGTTTCGTTCGATATTTGACGAAATTGTTAACTAGTTAAATAGTAAAAAGTTTTAATTTTTGTAATTGTGTAAATTTTTACGCTACACTAGGTACATCGACAAAAAACAGCTAGGGAATTTTTAAAAAAGAACTAAAACAAATGAATATGTCGCTAAAGTCGAACTTTCAAACAGACACGGCTAATGGCATTATTGTTTTATAACATGCAAAAGATTATCAACTTTAGGGTGGTAGACCACATATTTGGCTGATGGTACAGAACGACATAAAACAGCAGAGAACGGATAAAAAGAACTAAAACATTATAAAAACGACACGTTTGACATATTCAAACACACGTCAAATATGTGACAGTTGTAGAGAAAGTGACGCCCCCATTTACTTTCAACTCTTTTCTTTCATACTCTATGGAGACTTAAATGGCTAGATGATGGTCTTAGGTAAATTTCTCGATTTGGAAAACAATTTTAAATGTCAATGATTATTTTTTCAAAGAAAAAGCTTCCATCCTTTTAGCCTATGGCTTCTAGCTGGCTGCATCTAATCTAGAGCTAGCCAATCGAGCGGAAGCTGTCATCCCCACCGGCTCTATCTCGGTATCCGAACAGACTGTTGGTACAAGTACAACTTGCCTTTTGAAACGGAATTTATAATGTAACATTACTTTGTTGAGATTTGAGATAAGTCATTGAATATAATCATTTTCATTACACTTTTTTTTTCCTTCTATTACTACATCCGTCACAAAATGTCATCAATGACGTTACTTGAACCAATTGCAACAGTAAAAGCAGCGTTATGGAACAAAAACCAAATATAGGTAAGGACCAAAAAAAAAATTATAATGTACTTTTCAATCTAAAACATACGCCTTCGCCGTGGTGTAAAAACGTATAATTCAATAAATAACAGAAATTGATGAAGTAGCTTAAATAAAGCGATGACACACCGGCACCACAACGACAAAACTATCCATGCGCGAGTCTACCGTAAAACGTCGAAAAAACGCGATTCTTGCATGACCTACGAATGAAAATGTTGTTGCACTGGATATAGTAATGAAATACACATATAAATATTTCAGGTGTGTACCTATTAAGAATCAAAAGTACACCATCGACAGACGGACGAACAGAGAACGGAACTGTAACATTAGTTACATTCTCACTCTGTACAAAACAATGTAGGTACCTAAATTAATAGAACCGGAGACATACTTTTGCTAAGTATTTTACTTTGGAGAGCTATATAATAATGCGTTAAAAATACCGCATCAAGAATATAATCACTTCCGGCAAGCTTCCTTAGCCCCGAAGCAAACCTTCTGCTGGTTTTCGCATTTTGAATTTTAATATCAGACTGTTGTTACTAACAAATGAAGTTAATTAGTCAGGTAAGACGCAGCGTAATTATTAAACGAAGCACCATTAGCGATTCTACGTAATTGTGTAGCATCGGAATAGTTAACAAGCTTTGTGCTTTAAAGGAGTTTCGGATGTTAAGTTATTTAGCATTCGTGGGCCGAATTAGGCCTGTAACGAGCTCTTTGTAAGCCTCCAGCTTGTCTACAGTACCTATAAGCTACAGTAGCACTAATGTCTTGCCTTGCACAATAATTAATGGTTTGGCTCAGAATAAGATTTACTTCCAATTTTTAGCAGTACTGTCTAGTACAAAATGATGTCTTATTTTTTATACTTTTCTTTCTATTAGGTATTAACGTATCTAGTGAAAAGTGTAGATACTTAATTTCGCAACTTCGCAGGGTATGGTAAATTAACCTTTTCTCACACATCCAAGGAAATGTCGTCCTTATCTTCGTGATCATAGAACACCAAGTACGTCATTGTATAGCACTTATTGAAGATTCGTTCTAATTTCAAATTAGAGGATAGTACCTAATGGAATTTCATACAACATTGCCGGCCAAGGTCAGCAAAGAGATGGTCTTATGTTTCAGCGGGTTTTATTTATTTTATTCACTATCCATGCCATAGATTCTATGGCATACTGCCAATTAAAAAAAAACGTACCTACCTAGTTCGTGAATGTGTATTTACTTTTTAATCTCTTATTTGACTAGATTATTTAATTAGAATAAATCAGGTATTCAATAATAAACAAGGATTGACATTTATTGTTTACCTATAATTTATTAAAATAACCAATTAATACGGTATCCTCATTTAATTTTTTAAATAAAATCATTACAAGATTTGGTGACAAAAGCATCAACCCGAACAGCTTACAAAAAATTGTATTTTGGCGGGAATAGAAAAAAAAACAAATCTTATACTGTATATACCTAAATCGAGTTGATTTTTTATTCAAATAAGTGTTATTGTTTCCGATATGAGTTCATCATCAAGTGACATGGTATTATTTCCTTGGATTTATTTGAGAAATGCACTATACAAGCCTCGTCCGCGAATAGGGATTGTCGGATTTGTCGGCCTCGTGTCTCTAGATGGCCTTGTTAGTTTAACACGGCCATCTATAACTACTCGCCCGGCAATCCCCTATTTCGCGGACTCTGCAGTAATGTATTAGTATATATCAATTCTACTGTATTCTATTCACTGTGGTATTGCCAAGCGTGGCCTGAACAGAAATTTATTTTAAGTTCAGGCTGCAACCGTTTCACAAATTAATATTTAAAGCGGCAAGGTAAAACTTACTATACAGCGAAAATCATTCGGCAAAGCAATTATCTAGTTTTTTTTTTAAACCGAATATATTGATTTGATCCGTGAGTCCTGGTTTTGCACAAGTTGAGAACTTTTTAAGTACCTATGATACCACCAAACAATTAAAATATTTTTATGAGCCACAAACTTGCAGTCGCCATCACAGTGACATTGACTTACGTCAGGCCCCGAAATTTTATAAAAGAGAATAGTTTGGGCACAAATGCAATAAATAATAAGTAATCTAGCGCCACAGTAAAAGATAAAGTATTTACATGGGAAAAGCTTTAGCGGGCGTTTATGAACAGGGTTATTTGCTGAGTGAGCTTATAGCAATCCTACGAGATGCGATTTGTCGTAAGCTCTATCGAGTGTGCAATACCATTATGCTCGCTACAAAGCACGTACAGAGTTCCATTCGGTTCGTGTATTGCTCCCATTTCTCTGTTATTGTCTAATGCAACACAGCATCTGTACCTATTTGCTTACAGGAATTACTCCATATCCTTTACGTTTCAGCTATAGGTAGGTATTAAAAAAAGTCAAACGAGTTTCACTCTTTTTTTAAATAAAGAAGAGCCAAGTATTATAAATTAAGGCGTATTATAAAATTAATGATCATATCATGAACAGGGATATTTGGAAATAATTCCGATCCGCATTACTTCAAATAGCGAATCTACTGTGTTAAAAATGAAGTTGTGTTAAATACTTGTGATGTATAGATATAATGACGACCAGATGGCCTAGTGGTTAGAGAACCTGACTACGAAGCTTGAGGTCCCGGGTTCGATTCCCGTGTCGGGGCAGATTTTTGTATGAATAATACGAATCTTTGTTCTCGGGTCTTGGGTGTTTAATATGTATTTAAGTATGTATCTATATCTATATAATTATATTTATCCGTTGCTTAGTACCCATAACACAAGCTTTGCTAAGCTTACTTTGGGACTAGGTCAAGTGGTGTGAATTGTCCAGTGATATTATTATTATTATTATTATCTGTTTAAAAAAATATACCTACGAGTATATCTCGTTGAGTTTCTTGCCGGATTCTTCTCAATAGAGGTTTTTCCGAACCGGTGGTTGTTTTTTTTTGACATTCATAAGTGCTTGTTATAGCCTAAATGGAATAAAGATTTTTGACTTTGACTTTATACTAACGATTTAATAACAAAATAATGCACCATTGGCCAAGCTATACCTTTGAAAAGTAACTTGCCTGTCTGACAACGCACAGCCTACTGCTGTAACTACGAGTAGTTAGAGATTTGCTATTTGTCAGAAATACTACTTGAGCACCGAGCACCATAAAGCGGCAAATACACTGCGTCGTTCACCTAATGCGGTCGCCGATTTTGTTTCAAACTACTTCGGCGAACGCACGTCGTCTTTACATTAGTCTGTCCGTCTACTGCGGCGGCCATATTAAGGCGGTGGCAGCTGTTGCTCGCCGAATGCGGACGACTACCGTGTTTTTTATACTTTTGCGGTCGCCGCATGCAGCATGCGGCGAACGACTCAGTGTAAATGCCGCTTAATAGAGATGCAATATCAAAGAACATGATGGGACTCGAAATTCCATTGGATAGGGAGAATTATTGCAAATAAGCAGTATTTAAATTAATGTATACTCGTTAGTAGTTGTACAGTCTATTGCGGGGTAATGGTGAAGTTATACCTGCTGGGTACCTATCCAAACTTCTAAAGGTCTACTCTGAAATGGTTGAAACTATCAAAACCAATCCTAATTCACCAAGTTTATGCACATAAATTTGTAATTTTAATTGCTGTGATTTCCTATAGGGATCATTCAAGGTAATATTTAGCCAAATAAATGTTTTGGAATTTAATAATAATAGTAATAACATTATCTCTTTTATCTATACTTATAAAATAGTATCGTAACTGACTGACTGAGTTACAGACAACGCAAAGCCTGCATAGAAACTAAAGAGCGCACTGGTGATTAGAAGAAAGGCAGACATACTTTAAGTTTCACGGGGTGCACTATTAAGAAGAGATTATTCTGTAAATCTACAAATCAGGGACATTGCCTTGATTGCCTAGTGCTCGAAGTGATCTACACATGACGGGTGTATAATTTGAAGCTCTACGATCGCTCATTCATTTTTCTTGTTGACTGCTCCTAGGATTTCCATCCTTCCATTACTTGTTCGTACCGTATTCTCAAATATATTTAAATACATACATGCGATAGATGTGTCCTACATAAATTATTTGTAACTCAATAAGCCATTGGTTGCGTACTAACACACCATTTTAGTTAAGTGACTATGAGTTGTCAACTGTCAACGCGTGCGCATACCTGTAATTATACAACCAACACTCTTTTGTCGATCACGGTCCGCTGGGCAAAATGATCGGCTGTGGAATAAATCGCTGACATCCACAGCGGTATATTCAAAGATACTGATGTAACAGCGTAAGAGGTTAAAACCATGTTCAAATAGCCTTTGCGTGGCGGCTTTGCGTGAATTCATGGACGATCGGATAGCCCAGTGGTTAGAGAACTTGACTACGAAGCTTGAGGTCCCGGGTTCGATGCCCGGTCGCGGCAGATATTTGTATGAAAAATGCCAATGTTTATTCTCGAGTTTCTGGGTGTTTGACATGTATTTGAGTATGTTTATCCGTTGTCATGTACCCATAACACAAGCTTTGCTTACTTTGGGACCATGTCAATTGATGTCAAGTGTCCCGTGATTGATATTTATTTATTTGTAAATCATTATGCGTGCAGTTGTTGAATGGAAATTCCCAGATTGTAATAAATGCCCATGGTGTTTCCCAAAAATTAGATCTTGATATTCATTGACCTCGTACGACGAACACTAGTGCAAAATTGTATGTATCTAAACTTAACATTTGAGTGTTTGCGATTTTGCACGTGCTTGTCCCCATTTACCAACACCAACACAAACCATAACACAAGCTTTGCTAAGCTTACTTTGGGACTAGGTCAATTGGTGTGAATTGTCCCGTGATATTTATATTTATTTATTTTATTTATTTGGTGGGAATATCGGATTAAAAAAAATCCTTTGTGGTATTTCCAAGATCCAACTATCGAAACATATAATTTTAGCGTAATGGAGTAACAAATACACATGCGGACGCATTTTAATATTAGTGGGATTGTTATGAAGTCGCAAGTCGTACGTATTTTTTATTATTTCCATATTTATTTTAACTTTTACTAGCTGGCTCATAGAGAAGTAGGCATCGTATAATATTACCAGTTTAAGAATGAAATTAGACAAAGAAACCAATAAAATAAAGCAATCTACTCAAATTAATATTAAAAATACACAAACATCACACCTGTATTCCTAAATGGGGTAGGCAGAGCACACGAAACGTTACCGCTTCGGAGCCACTTTTAGAAATTTTAGGTTTTAAGTTTGACAAAAACGGTACAATAGTGTCAGGTTGCTAGCCTGTCGCCTACAGTATACCTTAACCTCTATCCTCAGTCGCCTTTTACGACATCCACGGAAGAAATGGAGAGGTGTAATTCTAACCCGACACCACAAAATAATTAATAAAATTTGAATTCAAAGTATTTATGGTGCAAATAAAGTTAAAAATAATTATGTAAGGAGGTACACAAGCAACATATTTGTAATAAACCGACAGTGTCAATAAGATTAGTCATATAATGTTCGTTAAACATTACGAGTATATGTTTACGGCAGAGTCAGTACATTCATTTGTACAATTGTCATTAGTCATTTCAATGGATTTGCCATACAAGTTCGACCCAATCGTACATTTGCTAGAACCTGTTAGTTCTTTCCCCAGATTTTCCGCTGTTAAATCTTATTTGAACGATTTCAATAAGTTTATAAATTGTACACACTAAAATTGCATATGTTATGCAATTACTTTCTAATAATATTGCAGAGAAAGGCCTTTGCATGACAAACCAATAATTAACACTATCATACAAACAAATTAAACACGAGCGTTTTCACGTTTGATGACATAACCATTATGTCATTGCTGCTCCTTGTCTTACTTACGAGTAAATGCTGCATTGCTTTTGTCAGTTGTAAATGTTTATAAGTACCAAAACATTAAAAAAAAACCTGTGTCAGTAATGGCAACATTAAAACAACTTTCTTTCTCTGAACTGAGAGACGTGAATGAAGAGATATCTAGAGGAACCTAGAGAATTAGCTATGGAGTTTAGTATTATATTGGGTAATGATGTTGAGGAATTGTCATTAGAAACGAAATGCCATGTTCCGAAGCTCAGAATCTCTAAACTTACCTCAAACAAATAAGAAGCTCAAATGGGACTATGATAGGCCTTAAACCTTTGTCGCATTGCTAGTTAACTTGTCAGTTAAAGTAACCACCCCCATTGAAGTATCCCATACTTTAATCCCAAGCATGATTGTGTGAGTGCGCAATGAGTTTCACACACAAGAATCACATATTACCGTAGATCGCGGCACATCATAACAAAGCCTGATGGGAAACTGCTCTAAAAACTAATAGACATATGGAAGTACATATGCAACTAATTAAAGTAGACGTTTCCCCAGCAACAGTGGGACATTTTGGGGCGTTGACTAAATTAAGAGAGACTAACTAGGGCAGAGAATATCCAAGCACGTGTTTTTATCATTATAAAGCGTCTATTGAGCCAGAGCCTATTAAGATTTCCAGAACTGACTGGTTACTTCGGCTTTTTGTGCTATACAGGCTGAAATCTAGGACGTAATACAAAATTAATATTTCGTGCTCAGTTAATGCTGGGTAATATAATGCATTAACTCTTTTGTTGAAATAAGTCTGAAAAAAATTGTGGTTTCTATACATTATTGAAATAAAAAATCGTGAACAATGTATGGAAACCGCAAATTTCATCGGACTTATTTCAACAAAAGATTTAATGCATTATATTACCCAGCATTAATTGAGCACGAAACACTAATTTTGTATTACGTCCTAGATTTCACCCTGTATAACATAAACAGATAAGAGTTGAAGTACCGAACACATTACCAATAACATATTTTATGTAGTTCTTTAATTTCTTTAATTCTTTAACATATTTATGTTAGAATTTATGTTCTTGTTAATATATCATTGGCTAATTGAAAAAAAAGTTCATTACGATATAAATATGAAGAAAAAAATATAAACTTCATTCTATCTATACCTAGTGCCATCCACGAAGACGCGTGATTTTGTCAAAATTAAACATTAGTGTCATTGTAATAAGAACCACGGCACGCGTCATCGTGAATGACTCTACCTATAATATTCAACAATGTAAAAGCTAAAAATGTTGTTTTATTCAAATTCAACCTAATTTCAGTCAACCTTCAACCGAAAATTATTGCACATGTAACGTGCGCAGTGTCTGTGAGTCTCGTCGTGTTCCATGGCGATGTTCTATTCAGTTACCGATTCTTCTTTCTTCTCTTAAAACTAATGTGTTACTGGTACCATCAGCAAAATATGTGGTCTACCACCCTAAAGTCGAAAATCGCTTGCATGTCACATAACAATAATTCCAATAGACGTGTCAGTCAACTTGAAAGTTCGACTTTAGCGACATTCATTTGATAGGAACTTGTTTAAAAATTGATAGACCACTTATTTGGCTGACGGTACATGAATGATAGACTCACCTGAAACTACTGCACGGATGTATGACCCAGTGGCCAGCCGCCTTCTGCCTGATGCGCTCCTTCATGAGAGCCTTCTTGGAGCCGAAGAGCTTCATGGCAAGCTTGTTGTCGGTGGGCTGGAAGAGTGCCTGCAGCTGGTTGCGCAGGAAGCCTTGCTTGGCGTCCGAGACGGGCGGCGCGGGTTCCACTGGCGTGCCGTACAGGGACACATCGTCCAAACCACCGAAGTGGACTTTGCCGGTGCCGCTGCCCTGCTTTAGGGCCATATCGGCGTCGCCTGAGGACAAAAGGTTGTGTTACTTTTGATTTTACAGCTTGGATGCCCCATTGAAATGTATAGTCACTATTAGTCAGCTAGTTAGGAAAGTAAATTCCCTGTTATGATGGCTAGTTAACGTATAGGGAAGGTTAATTTTTTTGCAGGGAATGAGTTGGTGTTCTTCTAAAAGTAGTGTCTAGTTTTTTGAGGTACTTATTAATTATGGTGTTATACCAAGTTAATGTTGATTTTTTTGAAGATTTATGTTTGAGTATAAAAAAGTACGAGTATGTTACTAATTCCTGGAAAATAAGATTTATGTACTACAATCTATGGACCCTGGTCGCCAATAAAGTTTGTATGATTATTATTATTTTACTTACTGTGATAATAATGAATGCATAATGAATAACAAAGGTTGACCTAGGTAAAATATTAGATCGAGGAAATAGCGGTAGAATTAGAAAGATGATTATTTGATTATAGATAATTGGCAGTTTTCAACATTTAATTAGCAGCAGCACTTAACACGGACAATGTTCTCGGTTTCCCTTTACTAATATAGTTCAATGAAAAAATGAGGTTGCACTTGAATCTTCTAAAGGTGCTTGAACTATAGAGGTTTTCCTTCCGCGCTAATTTATGCTAATTCCCGCAACCTGCGCTCTTTTTGCATTAACTTCACGAGTCGAAACCTCGTAAACTCGAGTTAACTCTTCAGTGCCAATTTTGTTGAACTAGCCTGGTTGCATTAACCGAGTTTGTCATCGGAATCGATATTGCTTGTTCAGATGTATGTATGTAACATTTATTTTGCCGTATAAAGCTTATTCGTTTCGGAAATGAAGACAGCATGTTTTAACAATGGCCGAGGTCACTAACTTATCAAACGGCAATATGTAGTTCAGTCGTTCCAAAATATATGGATGTGTGCACATTCGGCGGAGCTCACAATAGCGCGGCCGGCGTTCGAGCCAGTGTTATTGTTCTTTATACTGCATTCGCTGCCACCGTACTGTTTAATGTAAAACGTTTCCTGTTTATAGTGTGAAATAACGTCCGCACTTCAGGCTCGTAAGTGTTACTTACTCTGAAATAATTTCTATCGTCATTACAAAACAAAAAAATGTAACAGTAATTTGGTGATGGCTTTGCATTTCAAATTCTTGTACCTAAATGTGTACAGGTGCATCATAATTCTAAGAAAAAGTAAAAGGAATACAAAATACTTAAGGCAAACTGTGCAATTCGACATAATTTAAGTCAAATTGATTCATTTACAAGTACAACTTCACGGTAACAATGGTAAAGGCCTAGATGATGATGAGGTCAAATTGAAATTCCAGTGTGACTATACCAGTACAGATAAGTGTGAGTTAACAGTTACGAGAATAAAGCATGTTCAGTATGTTCATTACAGCTGATAAAACAAACGATTAAACAATGAGCCAATGGCACTTCATTGATTCTGATGGCGTCAACGACGTAACTGGAGACCGCCAATCAACTGAGTCAGTCAGCTACACTGTTCTAATGACAAAATCGTCATACAGTCATGCGACCAATTCCGCCTTTGCACAGTAATCTGTATCATTACGTAGTCAGACCGGTCTATATTTTTACGTTTACTTTAATCGTGTCGTACTGTGGCGTAACTGTTTTGATAACTCATCTGTGCGGCGCGGCGGTTATTACAAAGCTCGATGTCTTGTTTGTCTCTCGACCAATATATCATCAATATATATTTCTATCTCCCAGGACCAGCTGTTTCAGCGGAGATATTAATTTATCTGCCGAGTTTGACTGGAACTTTAATGAAACGTCATATTCCGTTTGAAATTAAATTATCAGTGGAAAGTACAGAGACTGGCGTAGCGTCGCCTTGGATTTCACAAGCTACTTATTAGCTGTACTCGGTGATTCATTTAACAGTTTCTTAGCTTTAATTGTAAGAATTAGGTGACCAGTTTTTAAAAGTCTCAAGGATTGTTATCTACATCGATTGTTTGTTGATTGGTTGTAGTGTAGGTACCTAGCCTTAAACTGTGTAACAAACATTGAGCTACATTTAGGCAATGTCACGAGACCCGGACACGTGAGTGGCATGCCATCCACCTCCGCACCAATTAAAAGCTTCGAACGATTCACTTACTCTATTAGACTGGCTTGTATTGCACGTAGATAAACAACTTGAGATTTTTTTTATGATGGACAAAATTGTTAGTCACTTCACTACTACGTTTTAAGATCCCAATTCTGAGAAATATCCATTCATCTCAGATGTTTATACATCCGTGTCTTGCGGTCAAATAACCCAGAAGCCAACATAAAGGAAGGATATTGTAGAAAAGAAGTTTGAAGATCGATTTTCTACAAAATTGTACTTACCTTTTGGCATTATGAAGATTCTTTGGTTTAGTATTATCCGTAGGAGTAATCGATTATGGTTAGTGATTACTGGTGTAATCGGGTATCACGTGTTTCCCCATGCAGTCTCTAGGTGAACACATCACAGCACAACGGACACAGGTCACAACACAAACAAACTCGACGACCACAAATGAGTTAGCTTTCAATATGTATTCAGAAGAATCTCACAAATTCTTCCCACTTACTTATAAAGATGTAATATGAAACTCTTGTTTTAATTGACTTAAATTATCAATTTTTTGGCGTTCTGTTTGGCTCCAATTTAAACATGCAATATTTTGATGTAAATCTTAAATTGGTATTCGTTATCGCCAACTACTGATTTAAAAACTTGGGAAGCATAATTGTTACGTTTTGACACTTGAGCTAACAAAGTTAACCCCTCATTTCCAGTTGAGGTGCAATTTGGAGACTCAACGTAGGTGCAAATTGTATCTGAGAATAGAACTGAAGACGTCTCTGGCAATTACGGGCCAATTGAGACAAAAGGATAATGTTTGGCCGCGGTGTCAAGGACGGTACGCTTTATTTGTTCAATTGAAATCAAAATTGACATGCAAGATTTGTTCTGTGTATATGTTTGTGATAATATATGTGGCGATGCAACACGTACGCGCGTGCGCTCATGTCAAGATTTTGATCAACGGCAATGTCTAACTAAGCCCACGTTTTATCACCGTGGTTCAAAATTTTAGATATTCGTTGATTGAATTTTAGCAATCGTCTATATGCTTAAATACAGGATGTTATTAATTCAAGGTTAAACATGCAATAAAAGTTAACCGAACGTCGTTATTAGTGTATGTATTTCGATTTTAATGAGAATTTGCACTTTTATGTTGGATATTTATCACTGAATCGAAAAATCGGTTTGAAAGCCCCCCAATATAGGGTTAATCGAGAAAAAAAATCATCCTCACTTTACGTCTATGGGAAGTACCTAAAAAAAAATTTATAGTGTTTTTTATTTTACCACTTTGTCGACGTGACTGATATGTATATTCGCCAAATTACAGATTTCTAGTACTAACGTTCTCTGAGCTAAGCCGCGGTCAGACATGGCGAAACTATAAGGGTTCCTCGTGGACTACGGAACCCTAAAATTGACGTACTATTTTTTTAGTCCTGAATCAAAAGGCAATACATACTTTTACATGTAGTTAACACTTAAATGAGTTGTTGTTTGTATCTAATAAAAACCTGAATTGAATTGACTTAAGACGTAGTCAGCTGACTGACTGACTGATTAATAAGTATATACCTACCTATACTATACATATCGTATAGAAAAAGTACGTGCGTACAATACTCGTAAGTACCTACCTTTAGATGTTATCAGAGATCAAGGTAGGTAGGTACATTAGCAGACTTATAATGAGAAGTGAATTCATTCTTGGACTGAAGTACCTTCCTAGTGTTTGTGATCACCAGAGCTTGTTTATTTTGTTCACATTAAAGATTTAAGAGTAATTACAAGTAAACAAAATTAATTGTCAGAACATATATTATGTAGGTACACATAAGTACTTACTTATAAATTAGTTGTTCAGTAATATACGTTGCTGAACAATTATAAACCCAATACGAATATTTAAGTACCTAAGTAAATAAGTACCTATGAAGTTTTGTGTCGCGATTATATTGAAATACCTTGTTAGTGTCACTTTTCCTTAAACAAGCAGGTCATTAATCACCATCCAAATGAGTGGTTAAGTCAGTAAGCATACACTTAAATAATAATTATATTACTACCATGTAGGTAGGTACTCACAGTTCAATTGTTCGTATTGCATCTATTTAACCTTAACGTCGCGTCTATTTTTATCTAGGCTGAGGAACACCGGTAGGAACTAGAAAGTTGTTTCGAGAAAAGGCGTGTGCGACGTGGGTTCTAGATGTTTATAGTAAGAAGAAAATAATAATAATTGAATGTGCGGGCTCCGTATCGCAACAGCATTATTTAATGCGATGCGAGCACAACAAATGCTCGATTCAACGTTCACTTGTTTGCATTCCAGATATATATGCCTACCCCGATATAAATAGACCGGCTAACTAAATTAGCTGCAATTTAAAATCATATTAGACTTCGATAACGGTTATCGGCAAAACATTGCTCGTTTAGAAATAACATGAAATAAACCAGCAGCTTACAAAACACTGGCAATACTCACTTTCGCGACTGGCAAATCCACATGTGTACTTCCGCAACTTGTGGAGCCAGTAGTTGGTGAATCTCGCACAACACATATTGAACGTTTTTGCTAAATTGGCTGGGGAATTACAACTGAACTTGTTCGATCATTTTGTCACGCGGGAGTTGCGCGAGCGACGCGTCGCGACGAGAGCGGGCGAAAGGCGCGCGCCACCGATCGACGCCCATACTACTATGCAATTGCTTGATTGAGCTTGCCCGCGGACGGACTACGGCGCCCCCGAAATAATACACTCCCAGTTTATACAATACAATACATAATGTGTTATAAACTACACATGTCGGTGTACCCGTTCGTAGGTACCCTGTGCCGGCCACGACTGGCCGTGCCCACTACACACCATGCACTGATATTTTCCCGCAACGAAGAGCAATTAATGTCAATGACTGACGAAACAGATATAAAGCAGATGACTGGTATTACTCAAAGTTACTAATTAATCTTTCGGTACTAATGCCGATTACAGTCTACGGTCGGTTACCAAGACAGTCAGTCTCTTTATATTGCATATATAGGATTTCTTCACTTTTAAGTCAGGTGTTCTTAGAATCAAGATACAGGTAAAAGGAGGAAAATTACAAAGAGGCTGTAATTTTGGATGGACTACTCAGTCAGGCTCAGGCGCAATTAAGTATTAAGTAGGTGTCTACATCCATCCATACTAATATTATAAATGCGAAAGTGTGTGTGTGTTTGTATGTTTGTCAGCCTTTCACGTCGAAACGGAGCGACGGATCGACGTGATTTTTGGCATAGAGATAGTTTATGGGCCTGAAAGTGACATAGGCTACTTTTTATCCCGGAAAATGCACAGTTCCCGAGGGAACAGCGCGCGATAACCGAATTCCGCGTGGGCGAAGCCGCGGGCAAAAGCTAGTTACAATATAATTACTATAGATTTGCAAATATCGTTCTACTCGTGGAAAAAAAAGCAATTTTAATGATGTTTACGACAGTAGGTATATTGCATATACTAATGACTACAGAAACCGATAATAGCATAATATGGGCAATAATAGATTTGCAGTTTACACAAGTTTTAACTACACTAGTATATAGATCACGCAAACATCCATGTTGAAAAAGGAAACAAGTCAACAATGGAATGAAAATGGCAACTTTGTAAGTTGATCTATTATCTATTACACACAAGTACCGACCTCTCGGGCATCCGAGCTCCACTCGGGATAAAACTCGAGAACACGCATTTTCCCAGAGATAAGACATAAGATCAAGCTAGATCGACTGTTCGCCCCCGAAAACCCCCACAGCACATTTCGTCAAATTCGTTTGAGCGGTTTCCGAGATTCCCGAAATATTTATAAAAGAATTTCTTGTTTAAAGGTTAGATATAAGTAGATATCAAGTGAAACAAGCCAATTAGCACGTGCCGAAACAGTTAAAGAACAATCTTAATTGATTGATTATGATATGATTGACTAAGTAATTACATTTCCAATTGCAATGGAATAAAATTATTAACGGTTTTTCGTTATCAGTCAACTAAGTATTTTCTGTTTAGTTTGGAATAAAAAAGTAAGTAAAAAAGATTTTTATGTTTGAACTTTTTATTTCCAAAACTTTTTAGTAATTTTTAAGGTACCTATTAAGATACAAATACGTACTTAAATTGCCAGGTCGATAGTACACTTACCTATACGGGATCAAAACGTTAGGTATTGTGTACCTAAACTGCTTTTTTGTCTCAGGGTCAATTACTTAGTTTATCTTCTCTTTCTGCGTTTTTCGAGTCGCAAAATTCGTTTCTTTGTTGTCGAATTTGTTTACTTAGTGTTTTATAACAAAATGTTCCAAGTTTTGACCAAATTCACTTATTAAGTTCGTTTATGCAACTTTGCCAGCATCTTTTTCAGTTTCTATTGAATTTTTGGTAGCCAGTGTGGTTGGCAAACAATTAACAATATTTTAGATGAGAAATAGTATTTATAATTATTGTTATCCTATGTACCCACCATTTTTGTGTATTGTACCATAAACGAAGCGTGTTTAAATATGTCTAGTCACCTTTTTTTGAAATTGAGATTTTAATCTCAAAATGTAGAGCTTTTTTTATTTTTTTTTGACTGGATGGCAAACGAGCAAGTGGGTCTCCTGATGGTAAGAGATCATCACCACCGCTTGCAAAGTACTATGACTTACAATTGAATTAAATAATCTTAAAGCAATATAAAATATATTTTTTACCTTTTAAAGGAATGGTAACCATAGTAATTGTTCGTAATGACTAACTTTCAAATCGCTAGGTATAACTCAAAAAATGGCTTAGGTGCCTAGACATGTACTTTCCGTAGACTCTTTATATGGAGAAGATTTCCCTAAGTATAACATCCAAGTAGAAAGTTGCAAGTTAGCAGTTTCCACACTGCCTGCAGCTTTATCTAATTTGAAATTCAAAAGTTTGCACTAAGTACTTTAGTTTTCCGGAAATGTCAAGCGAATTTGGCATAGAATAATGTTTTTCACGCTACGTCATACGAAGTACCTACTAGTGGAACATGTAAACGTCATTTGAAGAATATTTTAAATTCTGTATGTAGAAGAATTCGTTTCACGCGTCACTCTGATTGTGTCTCGAGACTCTCGACTCGAAATAGTTAGGTACATTTCTGAAAATTTAAGCAACATGTTTATCGTTTGTTTTTGGTTACCAGTAATAACAAGTAACAAGCTATCTTGTTTACAATTTGCTATGGATTTGGTTACGCTTAGGCTATTCAATAAGTGGATACCTGGGATACACAATGTCTTTGCCCCCAGTTGCCATCTTAACTTAACTTTTAACTTGGGTGGTTCAAAATTTATATGCAACATGGTGATGCGTACTTCTATGCGTAAAACATTGAAGCATGTTAATACTTTATTGTACAGAAATAACGAGATTAAATCAATTGACAAATGGTGAACTTATCCCTTATAAGTATTTATTCACGTGGATTTTAACAAGATTCGCTTCACCCGGCTTAAATAAGAACGTCAATGAAGTTTTATTTTTTAAACACTGTTGGAATGATTTGGGCAATAAATAAAACTTTAATCAAAACAGTTATAATATAAGTATATAGACGTCCTATTTAAACTTAATAGAAATATAATTGCCTAGTGTTTTCTTGGTGAGACACTGTGGTTAAGTACTAGATTGAGCATCATCTTATAAATCTTAGAACAAAGATCTAATGTACACACATACGTGAATGTTTTGACCTAATCGTTGACGTTTAACTGACGTAGGTATGCTATTAACGAGAACAAATTTATAATTATCTGCGTTTGGTTCTTTTTACAGTCGACATTTTGTTTTAAAAATATGCATAATAAAAAGCATGTGATGAGCTACGTATACACTTACAGGGTTAATTGAAAATCAGCAGCATCCTTTTATTAAAACCGAATCCCTGCCACTTTTTTGCTATCCAACTTTTTTCATAATTTAATATTTTTGTTGTAAATTAGTGTTTTCAAATTTGAGTTACTTACTCTGTCACAAATATCGTTGGGCGGGTTTTTAGACATTCATTAGTTGTCCGCCGTGACTCCATTTTAAAATGTCGTGAAACAAAAATGTCTGTTTATGTGAACTCAGAGGTACTTAAGAGGATGCCGGGTGAACTAAAAATATTCTTGTATTGGATAGAAGAATGATATTTAATAGAGGAAATATCTTGACAAAAAAAAATAGTTTGAAACGTAGGTACATAAAATAACATAAAACACATGAAAATAACATTTAAGTAAAAAGAAGACGAAGAGAACTTACCTAAGAAACCTTGACTAAATATTTGAAACGTGTTAAAAACGTTCTAGAGATCCAGAACAATGTCTGACAACTCTTTGGCATTGAATTGGTATAAGTGAGTAATACTTAATTAAATTAAAGCATACACGTACTTTAATCTCCATGCCTTATCTTAATACACAAGTTCAAAGTTGTTACAGTAAAAATACTGTTGGGTTAACTTCTATCCACTGAGGGTCTGCCAGCGTCAGTTGTGTGACCTTAGATAACGTCTGATAAGGGCCTTAAGCCATTTAGCACGTTCAAGGTGATTTAGACTACCAAATATATTGGAATATTAGGCTAATGTTTATCCATTTGTTTATCACGAAGTCTTCATGTGTGTTAATTCTGATGGTGATTAAGAACTTATCGTGTTGTAAGTTGTAATTTAGAAGATTATTTAAATCTGCCTAGCCTGTTATAAATCATTTCGATGGATGGGTACTAATTGATCTAAAGTTTATAATTATATTTTTTACTCATTTTAATTGAATAAAAAAATACGATTTATACCTCTGTCTAATTTTCTTCTGAGAGGTCCGTGTGTAGACACTGTTTATTGAATGAGCTAGTACATAAATAAATAATCTGTATCTATTGCACTAGACTAACATCTAACTAAAGAAGTACAAACTTGACCTTAGAAACTACGAGAATTGATTCTTGGAAAGAGCAAAATAATTGACGAGACCCCAGAGAAAGTATTCCAAAGTTGGCGCCGATCGATACCAGTGTTTGCGAAGTTGGCGACAATTTATATTATTTAGCGGAGTTTTATATAATTGTTGAAGGAGAGCGGAAAGGAAGGAAGCTTTGAAACCTTGCGCCTGAGTGGCCGTGGCCTTTCACACAATGATTTATAACGTGAGAATGCATTTAATAACATGCATTTTGTTGGCAAGCTATTTATACGAAAATACTGCGTCAGAGTGTAATAGGTATTTTTGGCAAACATTTTACACTTCCGAGAAAAACAGATGCTTAGGTAGAGAAGACAAATGAGTTCACAATTAAATAAAGTTAGAATTTTTAGAGTATACAATAAAACGATTTCATAGGAACGAAAGCTTAGGCAAGTTGGTATACTATCAAATGGAAGAGACAGCAAATGTTGTCCTGATAAGATATCAAATTTTAAGCGAACAAGAGGAAGGAAAGTATAGTTCAACTTGATAATTAAAATAAAAAAACAAACAAGCTGAGATATGTGGTGCATACTATAGGAGAAATTCATGTCTGTATCACTGTCCGGTAGTGGTGTAGTAGTATAGCACGTGGCAAGGAATGCCGAGGACCTGGGTTCGATTCCCAGCGCTGGTCTTATTTTTCTGGTTTCTCTATTCATCTATATTTCAGTTTGTATTTTCGATTTGGAATTAGAATAAGTCAAGTTCATAAACTTGTGAGCAAAAATTTGATCAAAATATCTGAACACGACTCCATTGTTAACGGCGTAGAAGCGTGTTCAGATATTTTCACAAGTTTATGAACTCGACTGTACAGTCAACTACAAAGAAATGCATCCATGTTAAGCTTACAAAATGATGTAACTTTTCGCATGCCATAATTGATTACCTACCCTTGGTCGGTGACATTTCTAGTAGCAACAAAACCTTACATTATCATTGACTCGTTTAAATTGCAACAATTATGTATCCCAAAACGCTGCCTCTGAATGTACACTAATAAGCCTCTTTTACTATCTACCGATATATTATGACAAATATATGTAAGTAAACGTTCAATGTTCCATAAAAAATGTAACCAATATTTTAAATTTTTCAAAAATTTAAATTCAGAACAGGACCGAAGTGCAAAATTCAAACTTCGTATCTTGCCGTCCTGTTGACGCTAATACGAGAGTGAGAAGGATGGTACGATACGAACTTAGATTTTCAAATTTCATAGTAGCCCCCCAGAATCCAAGCAAACCGATTCGAAGTTCAAACACTCAATTTCTTCTTCATTATAGTTATACTAGTGTTTGCTCGCGGCTTCGCACGCTTAAACGATTAGATCCAGCAGATGAATTGAACTTCCGCGATTTTTACTTAATTCCCATGAGAAAATTATTGTAGATTTCATTAACCTACCAGTTGAGATTACGAGATATTATCGAGATCTCGTGGGAATATTTAGATAAAAAGTAGCTTATGTATTATTCCAATCACCATGTCCATGTGCAGCTTTCGCAAATTTTAGCTAAATACGTCTAGCCGTTTTATTAGCGTGAAGGAGTCACAAACTATACACACACATACATACTCACAAATTTTCGCATTTACAATATTAGTACTACATATTTGAATTGATTTGATGCTCATTGTAGTAAATAAAATAAATGTCGCTAAACTTAAAAAAAAAACTGATGTTTCAAGAAAACAGTAGGTACACACTTGTCATTGCATACATCTGTCTCAGGTAATTGGATAAATAATATTTGTTTAGTGTGTTCGTTACATATTTTGGAACATTGAACGTTTGCTTATATTTGTCATAATATATCAGTAGATAGTAAAAGAGGCTTGTTAGTGTACATTCGGAGGAAGCGTAGTGGGATACATAATTGTTGCACTTTAAATGAGTCGAGTCGATGATAATGTAAGGTTTTGCTGCTACTAGAAATGTCACCGACCAAGGGTAATTAATTATGGCATGCGAAAAGTTACATCATTTTGTAAGATTAACATGGATACATCGCTTTCTAGTTGACTGTACAACCTAGATGAAATGATAATGTTTTGCTCTTTGACAACGTAATGTACTACCTACTGGCGAAACCGAACACATGTAGTCCAGTGGGGTGAAGTGAACAACTTCCGTTAAGTAATCCAAGAGCTTAAGTTAGGTATCTTTCGATGCATCATATCGCATTACTTGTGTTCTAAAAGTTAACTTTTGGGATACTATCCCCACCACACTGACCTGACGTCACGTAAAAAAAGGCAATCCAGTAGGAATCTAGTTCATACGACACCAGAGTAGTTTGAAGTAACGTTTTTTTAAACTAGGTACCGTATGGCTCGGATAAAGGGATCATTCATACGTGTTCAAGTGAAATTTAGTCCGACATGTTTCGTCTTTTTAATTTTCTGGAAGCAATCGCAGTGAGACGAAAATTGCAGATTTAACTTAATAGGAACTAACAGAGCGTCATAAAAATGAAGGTAGGTATATAACGCTTACGGAAGGAGGTAAGTACCTAAATTAATTATTAATATGCCCTTCCGTGAGTCCTCGGTTGCTTACCTAATCTTATAATTATATATTTTTCCTTATGTTATAAAGCTAATGTGTTATAAAGCTAATGATTTTATATATTTGTGTCTATATTAACCTATTTATTAGGTGTCTAAGATTAACGTTAATTTTATACATTTAACTTTAAAATTTTGAATCCAAGCAGAATGTATATGTACGTACGCATGTAAACTTTTGATTGTAGTTTTATAAGGAAAAAGTGCAATCGAAAAACCGAAAAACGTTGAGATACGAGTAGGTACAAAGACGAACTAAATTTCACTATTTGCAATTAATAAGTGGTAGAAATACTTAAGAACTTTAAAGACTAAAAGTTGTTTTTTTTTCAAAGGAAAAAGCTTCTCTGTTGTTCTTGCCGGGATTTGAACATAGTTGTATATCGTTGAAGTATATGAGTTATTCTAGTGTGAGTCCACTGATTTAGATTTATTTGGAACAGCGAAATAATAAGAAATACTAAAAAAAACATAATAATAAGTGAATGATAACAAAAGAAGTAAAAATGTATGTCAAAACATACGCATAATGTTAAAAATGAAAAGATGACACTTTGTTAATAAGAATGATTTAAACGCTGATCCGATTGTTCGTTTTTTTATATTTGTTTATAATGTGTTTGTTATGTAAATGTTTTAAAACACAGAAAGTTAAAAAGTCCCCATTAACTGGTGTGAGTTAGTGTAAGCAAGACAGTTAGATAATTAAAAAAAAAAACTTAACCGTTATAGTTTTCCTTGAAAGTATGATATACTTACCACCATCCTGATTTTTTTCAAATTTTTCCACGCCCCGGTTTCGATTTTAGATTTTAGTAGATTTCAATTTTATAGGAAATTTGCACTATAAAGTTGAATATTTTGCAAACAAATCATTGAATCGAAAAATCGTTTTAGCAACCCCCTAATGGTTTTAAAAGACATATCTAACGATACCCCACACTAGAACATTGGATGAGAAAAAAAATCACCCCCACTTTAAGTCTATGGTACCATTTTGTCGGCATAGTTTACATAATATATATTCGTGCAAAATAACAGCTTTCTAGCATTGATAGTCCCTAAGCAAAGCCGCGGACGGACAGACACACTGACAGACAGACAGACATGGCGAAACTATAAGGGTTCCGTTTTTGTCATTTTGGCTACGGAACCCTAAATACCTAGAATTTTTTTATGATTGAACCTCTTTTGATGTGGCAATTGGCTACTAGAATTGATTTGAGGCAAAATCTACGTCGCAAGGTATTTTTATCACTAAAAATAATTAAGTTAAGCTGTGTGGTAAAAGATCAAAATTTTGGGTAATTCCTGTTTGATCTCTGAAGTGATCAAAGAGTGGAAATAGAGTTAGAACTCATATCAATATTTAAATGAAACAATTAAAATGAAAATCATCAAAATTTGTTCAAAATAACTAAATATACTAGTAGATAACGCAGTTGCTGTACGTATTGGTTTTAAAGACGCATGACACGCCATCATCTGCATATACAACGATATTAACTACTTACCTATACCTATTTATACAAAAACGATTTGAAGAGGTATTATTATACGTTTTATATCAACTAAACAGGAAATAAACTCTCCAAATACCTTCGCTTACATAACTAACAAGAACCGATCTTGATCTCGAAATTGTATCAACCCGTTTAAATATTCAGGAAGCCGAAGGACAGGGTCTCAGAATTGGGCCAGCAGGTAGACAGTACCTACTGCGGCTTGCATTAACAAGGTCATACGAAGGTAGTTTACAACTGGCTAAACCTTTGCTATGGGATAACTCAAAATGAGATTAAAGGCATGATGAAGATACTTCAACGTCATTGCTTGGGGGCATTAGTTCAGTGCGTCAATGATATTCTAGATAGATTAGCCGCGCGAGCTTCAAATATGAATATGGAAATTAAAATGTAAATGTTTTTCAATACGGTAGAGTAAAAAATGTAGGTATGGCTACTGAAGTCTGTCTTCCAAAGAAATTGAGATAATAAAATCAAATTTAATTTAAGAAGTCTACAATTTTGCCTATATTCTTTAGGGCAAGCGATACATTGGTATGGTTGACATTGTGATAAATAAGCCACGTTAAGTATTAACCCAAGCTTTGCTTACTTTGGGACTATGTAGGTCAATAATTGGTGTCAAGTGTTACTGTGATATTTATTTTTTATTATTATTTATTGAGATACCAACGCAATCATAGCGATAGCGAATCTAGCTTCACAATAAGAGGCTTGATCGGTATTCCACGTTGAAGCTGTTGTCGGCCCGCTGATTCGTTCCGTTTAATAACATATGGAAATATCGTCTACTAAACAACAGCTAAGTAGCAAATTACCTCAATGCCCATTTCACAAAGTTATGTAGGGACTCAACGCGAGTTACAAAATGTTGGCATATTTTTACCTAAAGCTATGCTAGTTAGGTAACTTTCTTGTTTTGTGAAATGTTTCAACTCAATTTACCTTATAAATGTCTTCTTTTATAAATTTGCATGTATTAAACTGAAATATATTATCTATAATAATTCACCTGAAACTTATTCAATAGAGTAAGTGATATATCAAATGTGCCGATTAATTTAGGCCAATTATCGATTATTATAATCATATACGCCTCGACATTAAAACAGAAGATGTCACCTGTTTGAATAGTTACATTATATTATACAGTTATTGACACTGCGAGTCTGAACATATAGTAACTAATTATATTCTAGTTCACAATGTAGGTACCTCATATCTATTAATACTATAATTAATTGGATAAATGTCTACTTATTGCGCATATGCTTTAAACCCCTGGTTCATATCGCAACTTAATCGTCATTAACTGCGGGCAAAGTATACGTTATGATTAGGTTATATTCATCATAATTGAGATATAGCTTGCTCCAAGATAACCTTTCGCTATTTCCTAGTAAATCGGATTATATGAAGCGAAAACACGATTATTTCTGCAATAATTTATCGCTATATAATTTTCCTAGCATTTCTGTTTGATAACAAAAGGGTCTGACGTTGAATATAATCTGAGTATACCTTATATGCTTTATTGGTATGATACGATTTAAGTTTTATACTATGATTTTTACTGATACTTTATACTTGATACGTAGGTACATACCTAACCTATTAACTTTATACAGTTTCAAGTGTACTTTATACAATTTTACTGCCTAGATTTTCAAGAAGGTTTAATGAACGATTTTCACAACCCTATCGAAAAGACAAGTCTTTTATTAGGGTAGTAATTATTGGTTTTTGTTTTGGCTGTCATTGTCACTTAGTGCACATCAGACTCACGACATCGATGAGACGTGGATGTACCTACTAGTCTTTATTAGGCATCAAATATAAAGCGTAACTCTAGACAGCCATATCATAAACACAAACAAAGAAAGAAAGCCACAATGAACGATAACTCGCCACCTGCATCCACTGGTTTCCCGCAACTCTCACGATGTCGTCAGTCCACCTGGTGGAAGGCCTGCCAACGCTTCGTCTTCCGGTTCGTGGTCGCCACTCGAGGAATATTCTCCCTCAACGGTTATCTGTTCCGAAAAAAAACTGTTCGGAAAATTCCGTTGGCTATTGGTAAAATGGAAGGATAAGTACCACATCATCCCAGCCTATATACGTCCCACTGCTGGGCACAGGCCTCCTCTCAGAACAAGAGGGCTTGGGCCGTAGTTCCCACGCAGGCCCAGTGCGGATTGGGAACTTCACACGCACCATTGAAGTGCTTCGCAGGTTTGTGCAGCTTTCCTCACGATGTTTTCCTTCACCGCAAAGCTCGTGGTAAATTTCAAACGTAATTCCGCACATGAAGTACCTACCTACTTTTAAATATACCTACACTTCAACTTATTACAATTCCACTTTTTATTAACGTTTGCTATTCAATTGGTAATTGTGCATAATTATCGGAGCTTACGATGACGAGTCAGGTCCCAAAAATTAAGGCCGTACGTGTTGATTTAAACCAGCAAAAATGTTGTTGAAGTTAATTCTGATTCCGTATAGGTAAATATTGTTGCTAAAGGAGACAAAAATGCTGCCTAATCTCGCGTGTATTTGAATACGCTTAGTAAGCAGAAATTTTTAAATAATACAAAACTGAAATAGAAGACTACGTTGAAAACTTGTGATTATTTTGTATTTTATGTCAAACTAGAGTTGAATTGATATATAGATATGTAGTAGTATATCCCGTACCCGCTACGCATCTGAAACTAAACGAGCTGCGAAGTTGATATTCATGTATGCTACTTGAGGTTTACGAAACTGTATCAAAATTAACGTTTCAATATTTACTGCTGGTTCCCCCAATCATGATAAGTAAAACGTTGGCCAGCAAGTTTTTTTTTATCCACAAGGGCACAGTATTTTATTAGGCAATAAGATCTGTCGAATTTAACATATTCGGAGTTACGGGCTCTAATACTCCGGGTAGGTCTATCCCCGCGGGTCCTTTCTGATCCTGACATGTTCATCTTGTTTGTTTATTCCATTGACATCTATTCTATGTACTTAGACTGCATGTTTCTTACATCAAAACGGCGCACATTATTAGTTCTCAGCGCGGTTTTGTGAACAGTTCACTATAGTTTGTTGACGTTCGTGACCGCGCCTTTTGTTCTAAACAGCTAGTCTAGTGCCGTAAGGTACATAGATGTCGCTGGTTTATTCGCATGTCTTAACTCGACCAGGTAATTTTAAGGTATCATCAGGTCCCTATTTTATAACGTCAACGGCGATGATTCAAAGTTATTACTTATATTGCAGACTCAAGGAGTTCGTGTTTCCGGGCTTCAAATTGACTACGGAGTTCAGAACGAATTGTCAGTATCACCTGTCGCCTGCCACGTTTATGAAGTAGGGTAGGGACCAGGTAATAAGACTTTCGTTAACTCTGTAAAGAACACTTAGTGATATCATCATTATCCGGAAGATGTCTAGTCAGCAGCAGAAGTGGATGAGCGTTTACGGTGCTTAAAACGATCTACCCACGACTTTACTCCCAAGGTAATAAGAAAATGTTTAGATAATTTTGAGCACCACAACCGCTTATCTACTTCTGCTGCTGACTGTCCACTGCTGAACAAAGGCCTCCCCTCGAACGCCACAATGAATGACAACTCGTCACTTTTATCCACCGGTTGCTCGCAACTCTCACGATCTCGTCAGTCCATCTAGTGGGAGGCCTGTCAACGCTTCGTTTTACGGTTTGTGATCGCCACTCGAAGACATTTCTCCTTCAACGGCTATCTGTTCTCCGAGTAATGTAGCTCACCCATTGCAACCTCAACTTTTATATTCTTCGAGCTATGTCGGTGACTTTAGTTTTTCGGCGAATTTCCGTATTCCGGATTCTATCGCGCACAAAAACTCCGAGCATAGGTCTCTCCATAGTTCGTTACGTCACTCTGAGCTTTTCCAAGAGGCCAACAACGGTCAAGGATCATGTCCAACAGTCAAGGATCACGTAGGTAGTGAATAAAGACTTGTTGTGAATATTAATCGATACATTCGATACTATAAATATGTCATATTGAAATTCTCCGAAAAAAAATCTGTTCCCAATTTTTTATCTCTCAATGCATTAGGTTGGCATGTAACAATTTTCGTACGGAAACAAAATTGACATACAAATACGAAACATAACAAAACTTTTCCCATGACATGACACATTTCCTTTGGCAACGGGGAAAGCTTCGTATTATAAAAGAATCCATACTAATATTATAAATGCGAAAGTGTGTGTTTGTTTGTATAATTGTCCGTCTTTCACGTCGAATCGGAGCGACGGATCGACGTGATTTTTGGTATAGAGATAGTTTATGGGCCAGAGAATGACATAAGGCTACTTTTTATCCCTTACAAATGCACAGTTCCCGAGGGAACAGCGCACGATAACCGAATTCCACACAGGGAAAGCCGCTGGTAAAAGCTAGTAAGGTATCTTACAGGTAATCACTAGTTGCTAGTCTCTTATTTTTAGTTTCCACTCCAAATAATCGCTTATTGTTGAGACACGCCTTTCTTCGAATCGACGTCGCGGACTAACTACGACTACTAACTTGTAGATACGCTACTAACTTATAGCACAATAAAAAAGTTAGGAACGTTACATTTCCAGACTTAATTAAGCCATTTCTTATAATACATAACAGTTAGACATACCTACTTCGTTGACCTATTTGCCGACCATACATTTAGGTAGTACCAATCGAACATTTCGAATTCGCGACATCGTTTCCGGCCACAGAAGGTTGCCCGGTGGAGTTAGAGGCTCAAGATCAATAGTTTCTTGTGTCCAAACTTATGGCCTTTGTTTACTGACCTTACTTAAGTTATTGCGGTTTGTGTTCACGCCAGCATAGAACAACGAATTAGGCTTTAATGTGGATATAATAAACTTTGAGCAGATTAATAACAGCATAGTTGATATATTTCTTAATAGATTCTGTTAAGGGGATCCCATGCCCCAATGACCTTCGATCTGAATTCCTTAGTTTTCTAATTATTTTTGTAGCTTATTATATTAACAACAACGGCTTTAAGCTTTAAATTAAAACCCTCGACCAGTTTTTAGAGACGTCAAAGACGAAGTCAAATATGTTAGATCTTTCACGTCAATAGAGATACGAAATAAGTGTTTTTTTCAGACAATGTTTAAAAAAATCATACAAAATTAAGTATTATTTTTTTTTCAAAATCCGGTAGATTAAAATGGAGATAAAAGATTGGAGAACCGAGAGCCGTTTGACTTATAATTCTATCTGTAGTGCAAAAGTAGGAGATACGATTCAAAACTTGTCAAAAATCGATGAAAACCTCGGGATAGCGATAAATTTATTGTTGGGTTGCTAGTTGAAGGTATTTATGTCTGTACCGAGTAGTAGAATAGAGAGAGCTCTATTTCTAATAGTCCTCAGAGCTTTGGATAAATAATGGTACTGCAAGGTAGTTTTTTTGGATTCCAAGGAAACGAAGAATCCTTATAGTTTTCGCCATGTTCGTTAGTTATTATTTTAATAAAAGCTCCGTAGTTTCTTATCTCTGCGCCTATCAAAATTCACCTTTTATCAAGATACTTATTATTAATTTATTATTTTATAATTTCGTATAAATTTGTCTTAATCTACATTTGTTTTTAAAACTGAAACTAAATAAAAAAACAGTGCATTGCTATTTTTTTCTAAAAAATGCAACGAAGCATGTCTCTATGTCAAACATGGCTGGTAACTTACATAATATGGGACTAATTGTTTGCGGGATGGTCCATAACTTCCTTTATTGCAGGTAAAACATCCAGCAATTAATCAGAATAACGATGCAAGTCCGAAACAATTCATCATTACTGTAGGTTTATTACTTGCGGAAGAAATGAGCGCTTTACTTTTGCATTTCATTCTACTTACGGGTTTTCAAACAAGTGTTCACAAAAAACAGAACACAACTTCAAACAACGTAATGATTTTAATCTTAGACATTCTATGTCAATCTCTTGGTAAAACGTAACCAAATTGGAGCAAAACAATTAAACATCTTCTTTAATTTCAGATTCGATAAGAAAGTCTATTGTAAAACGATGCCAGCTAACACTGAATGCCCTTTTTAGGGTTCCGTAGTCAACTATAGTTTCGCCATGTCTGTCCGTCCGTCTTTCTGTCCGCGGGTAAGCTCAGAGACCGTTAGTACTAGAAAGATGTAATTGGGCATGAATATACATAGCAGTCACGCGGACAGTGGCACAATAAAAAAAAGTAAAAAAATTTTTTTAGAGTACCTCCCATACATAGACGTAGTGGGGGTGATTTTTTTTCTCGACTAACCATTATAGTGTGGGGTATCGTTGGATAGGTCTTTTAAAATCATTGGGGGGTTGCTAAGACAATTTTTATATTCAGTGATCTTTTTGTGAAATATTCAACTTTAAAGTTCAAATTTTCATTAAAATCGAGCCTCCCCCCCCGCCCCTCTAAATCTAAACTGTTGGGTGGAAAAATTTGAAAAAATTCGGAATTATATCAAATTTATAAGGAAAATTATAGCGGCTAAGATTGCTTGAGAATTATTAGTATTTAGTAGTTCAAGAGTAAATATCAGCCTAAGGTTTAAATATACCTAAACTTGGAAGACTCCGTAACCAATACGAAATCCTTAAAAAATATTACTTAATTTTTTCGTAATAGCTACGGAACCCTATCCTGGGCGTTTCCGACACGCTCTTGGCCGGTTTTTATAATATTAGGTATACAAAAGAAAGAAATAATATTAAAACCAAATAACAACAGTAAGTACATGAATGTAAATATAATGACCCGGATAACTCACGTCTTAAATCGATCATGTTTCATGATCGGTTTCATGTTCAAAATTACATGAATGTAAGTAAAACTAAGTGTTAATTGTTGTATCTGTTAATGGCATCACTGACCTGACACTATACCCGGGCCGTTTCTGCGGGTAAATGTTCTCTACCTTCTATTCCCAGAAGTTTCGTGTTACCCAAGAACAAATTGATAAGATTCGTTTTATTTCTGAATAACAACACAATTTTGGATATCAAATAGCGACTCACGGGTCTGGGATTTGCAATATCATCCCAGCTTTGGGATTTTATATCCCCAAGTTATCTAAACTTCTTCTGTAGGTGTTTTGAAGATCCACGTGTAAGTGATGTGGGCCCTTCAGTGAGGGATGGGTGACTACCTCACCGTATTTATCAAACACCTTCCTACTGACCTTTATTTAACTTAGTCAAATAGCTCGTACCCTACTTAAGTTTCCTGTGTGTTGTTATAGTGCCTGTGACTTCTGTAGATTGATACAGGGACAGCGAATTATTAAAATACTTATTACTATATTAAAGCAGCTTTAGAAATGGATTTTGTTGCTTTTAAATGTATTTTTTTTAAAGTCTGGCTTTTACTAACATGCATCATTTTGGCTACTTAACAGTTTTCATTTGCTTTGTGTGAGGAACACTTGTGAAAAATTTTAACATCTCTAGACATACTCGTATTTAGTGGTCGAGATCTCAAGATTGCTTTTTGTTTAAATTCTCTTTCTTTATGTACATACCTATGTTTTTGTTGTTGATTGTAGGTACTTTTTGATACCTTTATATGCACTGTCATCCAACTATGTACATTTCCGTCCAAACAAGTCGATACCATTAATCGTTGAAGAGTTCCGTTCTACGGAGACGACACTGGCCATACCACCAGAACCTCACCACCAGATTATTGTGTTTTCGTCAGATTTACATAAGTATGATAAATTAAGCTCAATAAAATACCAGGTAAGTGGTCGAGAAATACCTAGTTTGCAAATTTACAAATCACGATTTTAAAATTTACAAACATACGAATATTTCAAGTTAAAAACAGCTTGTTCAACGGACGATCCCAAAACAACCGTCATTTAGTTACACATTTTTTCCTTTTTTGCATCGTTTGAGACAACTCAATCATCGCTTTTAATAGTGTCAAGCGTAACTAGTGCAAAATTATATAGCAAAACAGGTTACATACATTCTAGTTTATTTTTAAATCTATTATCAGATGCTACCGGTTTAATTAATTACTCTACCTACTGTGTGTGAATTTTTAAGCAACTATAAAGATAATATCATAAATTGTAGGATTAAATGTAAAATAAAGGATTTAAGCTTATATATGCAGACGCTAATTTCAAGTAATTTTTAATACATTATTAAGAGTAAATCAGAGTAGAGTAGAATGTATGAGGTAACTTAATGACATCATTCATCTTAATACCTTTTTATATTGAGATATTTCGATGGTTTCCGATTCGATGGATTCATATTTCGTCGGAATTTATCATTTCAAACACAACTACAAATATTGAACCGAATACATTCTGTACAAAAAGGATTCGACGAAGCAAGAATATGTCGAGTTGAGAAATTAATAGATATTCCAGCAAACAAAATGATTGAAATCATGTTAACCCGACTAATTGAACCACTAAAGATGCTAGAGCGTCACCAGATAATATTTATTTACATGGACCTAGTCCCCCATTACCACAGAATAAGTAATAGTCCAATGTATACCTCTGAAGCTATCTGTTCGAGTATATCTACTGTTTGTCTTTGGTTGAATCCTATTGAAATTTCTAGTTATACCGACATAGCGACCATCAGAAAGATCAAGGCCCAGCACAATAAGCTTCAGCACAGCAGATTAGCAGGCGTAAAGCGCAAACAATGATGCCGCCGGGCAGTGGCGTCAACACCGTCGCACGGAACGAAACCTATCACTCAGGATTCTTCACGACTGTCAAATAATTTGCAACATAATAACAAGAACATCACACCCAAAACTGCGAGAGGAGGTTGCTCAGAACACTAACTGTCGCCATACTCGGCAGCGAACGTGGTAAACATGTATCGTATAAATAATTCGTATGCCACAGTGTCAAATAAATCCTATGTAATAACGTAAACTTTTTACACGTACATTTTTTAATGGCCATTTACTGAAAATATCGATTAAGTGTTAAGGTCAGTTCAGTAGTGTTAAAATGTATGGAACGATCAGGTTTAAGCCAGGTTTAAAACTAGATCGAGTTTTTTTTGATAAATTGGCTTTTCTGACCACGCGAACGCGAAGGGCGAGCGAAGTGTGTCCGTTTCTGCTTCGGCAAAAATGCTTTCGTATGTATGTCCAGATGCCATGCAGATATACGGTTGTTCTTTTTGCAGAGGTTAAAAACGTATAAATATCATATTTCACTATTTCACACAGTCCACAGTAAAATTAATTTAGTTTGATTAACGATTTGATCCTAATTCGAGCTTTTATTAGGTGCACCATATTTCGACGTTTCTGATTCATATGCTACATGAAATCTTCATTGATAATCCGATCCGTCTCAACCTTCGCTCAGAATACACGTGCTAGGCGTCTGTTTTGATATACTTATTTTTTCGTTTACAAAACTATATTTAACTTGTACAGGCGCTAACTGACATGTTCGAGAACAGACATATTCTTTGAAATGAGCGCAAGGCCGTGCCCGTGAAAACTATACAAATGTCAGATTTACGATTATACCATTTCTTTTAACAATTCAGAATACCTTCGTTATAGTAATTACGTAACAGTAAGTAAACATGACAGAACTACTTAGTTTAAGAGACCTATAAAACTACTTTTTAGTATGACATATTCCATTATACAATGTGTTAATTAAATAACTGAAAATCTTAGACACCCCAAAAATATATTTTAATTTTAAGTTAGTTGATTGCATTTATTTTTTAATACCTTCATTTTTAAAAAGATATTCGTGGGTTTTGCTAAGTCAGTTATTCTACTGCATTTCTAACTCTACACTCATGATTTTTATTTGTCAGTTGCACTTGGTCGTTTTAGGAGAAAATCACACATTGACAGCAAAGCCAGTATTAAATTATCGAAACGCCTGCGCCTGTTACGGTCGTAACTTAGACTGGCCACAATAAAAAAGGGGTTTAAGAACACAAACACAACCAAATTTAAAAGATAGTGTAATCGATTCTACTCTCAATTCTGAGCCAACTACTTTTTGGTTTTCAGTTATTTAATTAACACCTTGTATAGAACTGTTGTTTTTACGCTTTTCGGGTCCATATTGACTCGCATAAAATCGATCCTCCGATTTTTTTTCCTGCTACCGATTTGTAGCCAGAATCGCTCTTCCGAATTTTTTACTTCATAATTTTATTTGTCATAAATTTGTACTACTGCCAACTGACTGAGGTCATAATAGTCACTATCAGAATATCGTAATTCATAACGTTGTCACTAAGATATGTTTGTACTCATAATGCTGGTTTTCATATTTCTTTCATTCATAATTATCAATTTCAATAAACTTGTTAATCATAAGATTTAAACAACGATACAGTTTTTTTTTACCGTTAATGCGATGTTGGAACTGGAGTGAAAGTTTTTATATATTATTATCAATATGGAGGAGAAATAAACAAATATAAATAGGCCCAGATGACGATATTGATAAGATTATTAACTTAAATTGTGATTATCCTACTTTACTGGTGGCAGTTTGGTTCTGTAGGGTCGCAGTTCTAACCTAACCTCACCTACTTTACTGGTAGCAGTATGGTTTTGAGGGGTCGCAGTTTTAACTTAACCTAACCTACATTTCTGACATCTACTAAAACTTATAAGACGATTGAGGGTAAAATTCATATAAAATTGATTTGCTGACGAATTGTTTTTTCTTTGGGACTTACATCTATTGTGGTTAAATAATGTCTGCACTAATAACATCCAACAGATGGTGATTGCTTCGCCCATTGATTGCGTTGTCATCGAAATACTTATTTTATCACATTTTTTTTCACTAAACGAAAGCAACGCAGGCCATAAACTGTATTACAGTGAAGTTTATAGCTACAAATAAGTCTGCTTTAAAAATATATGATAATGGAGTTTTATGAGTACAAAACAATATGCTTAAAAAAAGTATGACAAAAAAAAGTAGTAAGTATAGGAGATATTTATGACAACTGCCATTATGGTTTCAAATGTTTCGGAGTTATGATCGGTAGTAATAATGACTAAGTATTAATAGTGAGTATTATGACAGAAAATTATATGACAAACTTTTCGGAGTTCCAATAATCGGGGTTGAAAAATTATGCCAACTTTGGCGCACCCTACTAGGACCTGTATTAATTTTGACCCTAACAACACCTAGTTTTCCGTTTCGCTCTTCCTTTTTTGCGACAACTGTCGTCATGGCCAACCGCTATTATAACCCACGACGCAAAAAGAGGGGTGTTATAAGTTTGACCGCTATGTGTGTCTTTGTGTCTGTATGTCTGTGTGTCTGTCTGTGGCACAACAAGTTGGAAAACCCCTGACTTTGTCACTTCAAAAAAGCTCCATTTTGATAAAACATGTCTAAGAACCATCGCTAGAAAACCTGATTTCAAATAAAGAAACCGCATTCAAATCTGTCCACCCGTTTTAGAGCTACGATGCCACAGCCTGACACACAGACAGACACACATAGCGGTCAAACTTACAACAACCCTCTTTTTGCGTTGGGGGTTAAAAAAACACATTATGTGTACATTTTAGCTGTCATTCTATACTCGAAACACAGCCCTGTGACTGGCAGACAGACGGACAGAGAAGCGACAGTAATAGGGTTCCGTTTATTTCATAGTACACCCTAAAAATGTAGAGTATTTAAATTAATTACACTAGTAAGTAACATAAAGTGATTTAGAGTTTTGCTTTTGCCTTGTGCTTCTTCTAGTTCATACTTCAATACACAAAACCTAAGTCTGAAATTGGTCAAAACGTCAGTTATGAGAGTATTATTTGATTATTATGTAGTTCCAAGCGTGTAGCAGCTAACTTGTTAATCCAGAAAATGGAGTACATATTTTCTCAAGGCGAGAAGTTCTAAGTTTTTTTTGGATGTTATTACAAAAGTTCTAAAAAAAAATTTCATTACCAACGGATAGTGCCAGCTAAGTCGTGACTCAAACAACGCTCGCAAATGAAATACATTTTGTTATTATAATGAACTAAGTTGGACGTGTACTTCGTACTTACCTACTCTTTCTTAGGGCACCGCTTTCTCCGAAATTCCACAAAATTACTCTTGTTTTTTTACATAATACAGGTTGTGTATTACAACACCTATTTAAAGTTTCCGGTTGACTTGGTTATTGTAGAGATGTCGCTGCTTGAAGTAAGTTTTTTCGCATCTTCAGAATTAAACGGACCTAATTTGATATATTCTCATTGCAATAATAAACTGTGTACCAAAACAACCAGATATACTTTGAAAATGAGATTATGTCGAATGGAGCCAGATTAATTATGAAAGTTATGTGATGTGCATGATGTGAGATAATGCTCTCAGTATGGGGTCTATTATTAATGAATATAAACTTTAATTATTTCACTTCTCATGCTCTTAAATGTTACTTTAGCAATGGTATTAATAAAGCTCCTCAGTAATCTCAAAGTATTTTTGAAGGACGGTTAAAATATTTATTAATAATTTGTGGGTAGTTTTTGTTTCATAAAAGTCGTGGACTTGAGTTACAGTCAAGTTAGAACGGTTTGTGGTTTGTTATTAACAGGTATATGGTGTACGGTTTGTACTCTGAAGATGATCTGTTTAGTTCGAAACGCGTCAGTTATTGGTTTGATAGATTTGTGTGATTTGTGTGTGTTCTTACAGTGTGGAGGTGGAGAAGAAACGCATCAAAGCATAGCTATTTGCTATGCAAGGAATTTATTTTATTTCGTCCATTATATATTGAGCCTACGTTTTTAAAAAGTAATATTGTAATTTTGAACAGAACGATTTTTTTTCCTCGCATTCAAAGTGAAAAGTAGAGTGTTTAACGCGAGACTAAACAACCATAATGACTTGTTTTAGTCCCTCGTTGAACAATCTAATATTATTTTCAAACAAAAAATAAACCTTATGGTATGATTGATAGTTAAAACTTAATTTAACGTGTTTCATACACCTCAAATTAGTTTTTGTATTCTACACATTCGTACAGGTATTTCAATATTAAACTACTTACGTGATGATGAAGTCCTTTACCTACACTAAATAGAAGCAAGCATTATTAGGCTAAGCTGGATAAGTTTACTAACAAACTAATTAGCTTACATCGTGAAACAGCTATTACTTTAGAGAAATATGGTTTTAATTTCAACGTAAGCCAGCCAAATAAAAGAGCTGGCAATAAAAATATGTAAGCCGACACTGGCAATAGAACTGGGGTACGAGCGTGCAGTAAACATGAGAACAGTACGGGGCCACCGTCGTTGCCAGTGGCAACTGATCCCGCTTTTTCTTACGAAACGATAAGACAGGCAGCAGGGCTACTACAAAACTCGAAACTCGAAGTTCGTGTCATGCGGTCCCTCTGACACTTATACTATTTAATACGAGAGCGAGAGGGACCGCATGACACGAACTTCCAGTTTTGAGTTTTGTAGTAGCCCTGCAGATTAAGCGAAAACATGCGTGTTTTTGCAGCTTGGAAACAGATGTGCCCCGGGCAGCGTACCTACTGTCGTCCGTGTTTTTGTTCCAACGTTGAGGTAGGTAGTGATGACTAAGAAACGGGGTTCCGTTATGAAATGATGGAACCCTGTTGCTACCCTGTATCGTATGTCTGCTTAATTGTCTATATGGCCATATGTTTTATATTGGATTGGATCTAAATTTAATTTTAATTTAAAATTTCAGAATAAATTTATTTCCTTATTATAATTTTGTGGATAACAGAGGCCTCTCAATTGATAAATGAATACATGTTTGTTATCTGTTTCTCAGCTCAATAACAATTGCAAAAGAAACTGACTGGCTTCTGGGGTCTAACAACTGGTAGCATTTGTACGGTATTATTCCGAAGATGAGCTGTGGTCGAGTCAAAACGTGTCATTGTAGTGTGGTGGTGTGATAGATGGGTTGTGTGATTTGTGGTTTTTTACAGTGTGGAGGTGGAGGAACTGCATGAAAACGCATATTTTGCATAAGCTTAGCTATCGTAATTTCGCGGTTAGCAAGGAAATTCTTTTAACTCAAAGTTATTTCCTGTCGATAAAAAAAGATTCAAGCTTATGCAAAATATGCGTGTTCATGCAGTTCCTCCACCTTGTGTAAACACAAATCACACAAACCCATCTATCACCACCACCACATTACACTAAAACATTAAATAATAACAGCTCAAATTTGGGTAGACTTAAAGTTAGGAACCCAACAACAACAACAAACAACTGGTTTGTACGGTGGTACGAAGACGATCTGGTTCGCGATTCTGTTTCACACTTGACCAGTTTTAGTGATAACCATGACTCATGTGGAATTGTTGGAAACTGCATGAACACGCATATTTTGCATAAGCTTAGCTATCGTAAGGTCGCGGGTGAGCAAGGAAATTCTTTTAGTTCAAGGTTATTCCTGTCGATAAAAAAAGATTCAAGCGTTTCTAAAATTTTCATTCATTCCCCATTGTGTAAACATAAGTAACACTTCGTGTGACTAGAGCAAATTTTGTTATAAAACATTAAATAATAAACAGCATTTGGGTAGGATTTAATTTTATCAAAGTGAAAAGAAGAAAGAAAAATTTGTTTTGCACTGTGGTACGAAACGATCGGTTCGCGATTCTGTTTCACACTTGACCAGTTTTAGTACTAACCATGACTCATGGGAACACTTGTTGGAAACTTATTCACTCATCGACTGATTGCTTTCTCGAACTCCGATCATAATTTTAACTTTATTTCGTACATCTAGTTGTTAGCATTGTGAAGAATTAAATTACCTACAGCGTCTTCAATAAGCGGCGACAGGATAAGATGCAGGTTAAAAATATGCATTTTGTAGTCTATTTTATTTTTATCAAATATGATTTTGTTTGGTCAATCTAATTTGAACAGTTTACAAAATATTACACTTTAAGTGATACGAGTACCCAGACTATTTTACGTTATACTGAATAACTCTAAAACAAAAGAAGATCGAGGACTGATATTAAGCATAGTGTTCTTAGGGCCTGCCAGTACAGCACCTGAATGAATGACCAGACCAAATCCGTCGCTGGGGGCCACTCTTGTTAGCTTAGCTGGCTAGACCCTTTATGTCTGAATCAAATAATTATTAAAAAAAGTAAAATGCTTACTTGGACAATACATGGCGCGGGTCGATACACATTTTTTGCCTACACGGCATAATCCACGCAGCTTTTTATTTACCGTGTAACTGAAGCTCTTTATGTAAACCATGGTGTAAGTAATGTCTGTTGCGTCTCTAATGCATGTTAGCATCAACTTTGAGATACCGCGTCGCGCACTTTGGTTGCGAGCAAACAACTGATCGATAGACACGGCATGTTTGTCTCAGAAGGAAAATAACACTGAGTATAATAACTACCTGTCTTAATTTCATAGGCAATAAGCAAAATGCAATAACAGAAAATTCATTAACAGCTGGTAGGTGCAGCGAGTGTGGAGTGTGTAACATGTGTGTGTGCGTGCGTGCTTGTGTGTATTTCGAATAGGTTAATATACGATATTTTGTATTGAAATGTTATGTGTGACATTGTCAGTTATGTAAAGTAAGCGAGGAATTAAAATTATAAATTAAATAATGATTATTAATACGTAATTGAACCTTCAGCCGCATTTAAACAAAAAAATAGATAAAAAAGAAAAGAATGACACGGATAGATTGATAGTTTCTATGGTAAAAAAACTGTTTTCTATTAATTGAACCAAATGGACACACCGATAATAAAGAAAGAAAAAGAAAGATAGAAAGGTTCATTTTGGCTCCATAAGTACCACCTAAAACTAAGACCCCCCCCAAGCCCCCCTTGAGGCCTAATACTTAATGGTGTGCTTTCAATATTTTCTGTAGACAACCTCGAGCAAAATAGAAACCACCTTATCTGCGACATGTGAGATGCCAGATTTTTTTTCGAAAATTCGTTGGGAATCGAATTTCTACGGGGCTCCGCCACTGAGACAGGTAGATTGTCTTCCTGTATATACAAATACTCGTCAATAAAACGAAAACCGTTAAAAATTTGTTCATCATTATAATGATAGGTATTAGTTACCGGCACGAGCTCACAATAATGTGGAACTAGAGGATGTTTGTCATTTTACTATTAGCGGCACAATGCCTCTTGATTATCAGATTCAGTCAGATGTCCAAAGCAGGCGGTTGGCTCGCGTTCGAGTTGATAATAAGTATAACATTAAATCGGAAACTATTCGGAAATCAGATAATGAAAGCCCATTTCATACAAACTGTGGTAGGTAACGTTTTCCACCAACCAAAAGATAACCGATTTTAGTGAATATAAAATCTACGTACCTAAGTATATATTTTTTTAATACATAATTTACAAACCAGCTGTTGCCCGCCGCGTTAAATTAGAATGAAGCTAAAGGCTGCAAAATTAGTTTCTTTTTTTATTATTTTTCGCAACTAATCGTCAAGACTGAATCTATATATACGCTATAAGTACGAATATGTGCTCTTTAAGATCATAAAAGACCTGATAGGACCTGTACAAAATTATTTAACAGGTTTCAAGAGCAATTTTTATTTATAAATTATCGTAAACATATCTAACGTAATAGTTGTTATAATTAGTTGGTAAATACTGATGACAATTTTTAGATTAATTGACTACAAAAATTCTAAAGACATTTTTATTTCATAAAATACAATCTTAATAGGTATAGATTTGTAAAGAAAATACAGATCAGTGCCCATGATCGGTGAATATAATAATGTTTCAATCGCAGAAGTTCCATATAGAATATCACCATCTAGACGCCATTAATCGCGCGCGTCTAATTGCTTAAATTTAATATTTTGTTTTCATTTCGCGCGGAAATGACAGTGATCAATGAAATGACAGATGATTACTACTGCGCGCGTCTGGGGCACGAAATTGAATAAACAAATAGTTATTTGTGCAGCAAGAGAGCAAAGTTGTTTTTTTGCTGCGAGTGTTGAATTTGAATCCCGAGCAAGCGAAGGTACGCTCGTGATTCTAGGTTAGAATCCTAAGAGCAGCGAGGGATTCAAACACACGAGATGCAAAAAAACTTTGTCCTCGTGTGACACATACAACTTTACACCTCAGCAGCGAGAACATAGGTTAGAATAAAACCACATATACCCATTTACAAAACAAACATTTAAAAAAAAATATAATCTGATTATTAAGAAACAAATCACATTTAAAAGCTTTACTCAAAAATGATACGTACAGTCGCCATTACATCTTTTTAAAAAAGTCACCAAAACTTAAGAATGTCAGACAATGATCAAAAGTCTCCGGCAAGTAGAGAGGTTTTGAATTCGGAACGAATGTGTCCAGTAGGTACGATACAAATCTCATATTCATAACATGCATTGTAATTTGAACTTAGAACTACTTGTAAAATATGTCATATTTTTTAATACTGCAAAGAGCCTCATTTTTGGGTTATTATAAAGGTTGAACAATAAACGTATAGTTTATTGTAAATGTTATTAAATCTATAAATATGATTTTATTTTTAAATATAATATTATTTATAGGATTTCTATTAAATAAACATAAATACACAATTAACAAATATTTATTCCCACTCTAAGAGGTAGCCAGTATACAGAACGCTTTTATTAAAAAAAAAAAACAAGAGCAGCGGCTTTCGTTCGTGCAACGGGGTAGCAGACTTTATTAAAAGAGCGGGAAAATGTTGACATTTTGGAAATATTTATTTTTCATTTAATTTATTATAGATATATTTCTAATACTATAAATTTAACTAAAGATTGTAATCAACACATTTGATCCTATCTCTCGCTTTTTTCGTGTTGAAGTGAAAAAGACAGATCAAAGTGAAGTTCAAATATACTTATTTGGAATTCAGTGAGTAGACCCATCACTGTCTAGAATTAAAACTGATTTTTAATAGCGAAACCTGCCTTTTTGAGCTGCTGAGGTGAAAACATATATTTCTGGTTTATTCACGATTCTGAAAACCAAAATGTTTACTTTGAACTATGAACACTTCTGTTTGATACTGGGAAAATCTATGTCAAATCGATCGGGATAAAACTAGAAAAACATTCAGAGATAAGATCCAACTACTTAGATCGATTGTTCATCCCTGAAAACCCCGACATACCAAATTTCATCGAAATCGTTAGAGCTGTTTCCGAGATCCCCGAAATAAATAAATAAATATACACGAATTGCTCGTTTTAATGGTACCTATATCAAACTTATTTTTAACCCAATGCAGCACAAAAATGTAAAATATGCATGAAAAACGGGTCAAGTGGTTCTGGAGAGAGATCGGAATATTAGTCGTGAAGTTATTTTGGTTCTCTGTTGCATAACTTGCATAGCTAAGGTGACGCGTATCAAACAAAGCGCTTTGTTTTAAAAAAATCTAAAGGGTCAGAATTATACAATAAAAATGAATATAACATTAGATACCTACGGTAGATTTCAGGTGTTATATTAATTCTGAATGAATATTGCGAAACTTTAAAACATTAGGTATAATCAAGTCTGTTTTCTTTTACTTTGTTTTTTAGAAAACATTACAATACAATGTTATTTTTCAAAATGTTTGATTCATTACCCATTTAACTGAAATTAAACTATACACTTCAGCCTCAAAACATTTTACTAATTTAGGGTCCTTATTATGCTGTTAAACTTTCAAAATCATTAGAAGTTTATTTATAGCAATATAATTCATCGTAATACTTGAAATTATACATGTTATGTCATGTGACATTGAGAGTATTTATTAGTTTCAATGCGGCAATCCTATATACAAATAGTTATCGACAATATATCTCTAGGTGACATCACGTTTCTGCCCTTTAATAATTGCAATGACTTGTAATAGTAACTTCTTAAACTTCGCCCACTGTCTATTATTTCATTTAAATTAAAAATTATCGCCTACATTACTTTTATCGCAATAAATTTGCCACGCTTACATGCGGAAACTTTATAATCAATTTCACGTTCATATCGATGGTCACCCGCGTCAAATAGTTGGAAATTTAGATTTCCCATTGTCTTGGAAATGTTGCGATATTTCTTTGCGTCAATAAACATTTATTTCTTATTGAGTGTCGCATCACTTTACGTAATTAGCAGGGTGAATTATGCCGCAGCTGAGTTGTGTGTGTAGTGGTTAATTTGTTTGATAAATATGAATTAATCGTTGTTTGCGGACGTCTTGCCACGTGACGAATATCGTTGCAATGTCAATTGGATGTAACCAATACCGGCACTGTGACGCGGATTAAATTAGCCGAAGGGTATAGGACTAGATCTCAATTGATGATGAACTTTAGTCTCTCTAGAAGTTATTTGCGTATTAAGATTTTTTTCTTTTGAGAGAGTACCAATATTATTGGTGATTCATTTATTTTAATAACCTATTTCTCAGTATGAATGTAAAGTAGGTAACTGTTACGGGCTGACGATTGTGAAATAAAATATTTTCATATAAGCGATCGGCTTCGTGAGTTGACTTTGTGTGTGTAAAAATGTTATTATTATTTCTAAATTCGTAGACATGAGCGAAACAGTTTGAACATAATATAATTATTATTTCAATAGCTAGCTGATTTGTACCAGAAAGACACGGATTATTCTTTCGCGACAGTAACAATAAACTCATGTAGAGTTTCAAAATCTCGACAATTGACTTCAGCCAGCGTTGAAATTTGAATAGCTATGTGTTTATTTATATTTTTCGTGAACATAATACCTACTGTGATGTCATTTTTGCATAAGTAATTCAAAGGCCGCGTAGATACTTCCAGAAGCATTTCCGCCATTAACTTGTTACCTTGCAAGTATTTGGTTTGTTTTGGCAATTGCACCAGTTCCATGGGCCCCACTTGGCAGCCGCGGCACGCCACTACCAACTTAACCCAGTTTACGCGTACCAAGTTTTTATTATCACATGTTAGTGGCTAATTATCACTAATCCTAAAACAACACGATGCCATGTTAATATAAATTACATACGATAACATAATACCAATTTATGAGCATTCTTAACTTTCACAGAATATTAATTTCGATTCCCATTTTGAGTTTGAGTTAGTAATCATCTGGGTACCTTAATGTAGTTTAGTAGTCATTCAAAAATCATTCCCACCAACGAAACTTTTCGTTATTAATGATACCAAATGACAATTATTAGAGCCATCGGTTCGACATACAAACATAAAACAAGAACAACACTATGACACTGAAATTCTACGAACGTGACGATGTTCTGTTTCCATTTTCGGAGTGGACTAAAGACACTTGATAGCACAGCACTGTTTCGGTATGTTTCGCGATGCGAGCTTGTTAAGCTTGGCTTGGGGCGGCGCGCGGCATGTCATCGCGCGAGGCTGGGCGGCGGAGGACTGCACGGCTGCGACCGGCCCGCTGGCCGCTAGGCGCGAGACCCGAGACACACTGCGAGCTCAAAGCTATCCTACACCTTAATATTCTTTGGAATGGATGAACTTTTTAACCGCCAAAAGTAAAACGTGAGATAGAGGTGGCAGTTCAGGTGCGATCACTTACAGAGCAAACTTAACAGATAGCGTAAGAGCTGCAGCCCAAATTTTAAAGCGATAGTTTCAGAAAAAATATACCCAGCAAAAAAACAAGTTTTATTTTTATTAGACCTTCAATTTTACGTGTTTTAGTGATCTTTACGTACATTTACTTCATCTCAGCCGTAGGACGTCCACTGTTGGACATAGGCCTCCCCCATTACATACATTACATTACATTTTTGCCAACTGAGGTAAGTACGGTACGGAGCCCTAAAAACAAATGCCACCGTAACGCAATCCGATTTACATTCGGTAAAGATTTTAAAAACCCTCTCTAAGCCATGATAATTTCTCAATACTTATTATCTATAACTATAAAATCTTTAGGGAATAAAACAAATATCTTTCCTTATAAAAACTAACACGAGATCATCGCTCCTTAAACCCGGATTTTTAATCCCACGGAAAAAATGTAAGCAGTTTCGTCATTGTCAAAGTGACATTTCAGGGGATTTCAAGGTATGGGCCCGCTAGAAATATTATATAAAGTTCTGCTGTTGCCATGTTTTTCCTATTTTCGATAAAAGAGCCGTTTTTACGGGAGACAACTTACAAGTCGTCTTTTGACCGAGGAGTACTCGGACCGGAGTCCATCCTTTCATAAAAAAATGAACGGAAAACGTAACAATGAACAACTTAACTACAATAAAAATATAACAACAATGTCGACAGTAAAAAAATAACAGAAAAAGAGTCACTGGAAAACGGTTACGAATTCAGTCTCGAATGTTAGGTTAGTGCATTGAGTGATGTCTCGCGTCAAGCGGCCCACAGCTTAAAAACCCGGGTGTAATACCAGGACAATAAATAAATTATGCATACGAAAATATATCAAATTTGTAAATTAATATATCAAAGCGTAGTAAATGCCAAAGTAAAGATTTTCATCAGTAAATAAAAATATTTTATCTTGATTAAGAAATACAGTTTTTTAACGGGAAGTCGATTTCTGGCAAATGTGGAAAGAATAAAATACTTATCTTGAATTCTGCAAATGTTTTTTTGATAACGGCAACACCTTTGTTTTCATTTTTTCCGTGGGATTAAAAATCCGAGTAGAACTATGATTGGCAGGTTTAAAGTGTCGCCACGTTCCCTTCCGTGCCGCTAACATCTTGATGGCGTGTTCCTGTTGCCAGAATTTACCTTCTTTACGTGCACTTTACTTCGTAAATTACTTTCCGGAATGCGACGGAACTCTTTTTCCGCCCGCGACCAACCAAATATAAAGAGTGCTCGTAGTAGGTTAAAATAAAATATTTTTTATTTCAGCCTCATTGGTCATTATTACGTAAGCGAGGTGGGCAAGGTAAAATTTTATCAGATTTTTTTTCTAACAATAAGCAAACATAATTTAACTATACCTACTTTAATAAACTTATTCTTGTTTTCGGAACCAAAGTGAACAAACACTATCGACAACAGGTTACCTAAGAGAAATAAGCTTACGTAACTTATAGTTCACTCAACGAAGATATGTAGGGATATATAGACTAATATATTAGACAGTTTTCGAATCCGACCAAATCTTCAAATATAATGACTAACTTGGGATAAGGTTCTGTTTTTTATTACATGTGTTATATAATTTTCCCTTGAGTCTCACAATGCAAAGTTTAATTTTGCAATAACAAGACATAGAAAATTGAGGCAGTGATTTGTTGTATAAGGAGTGGAGGTCGAAGTAATTACCGGCATACCCTAGGGAGTCTTCCGTCTGGATCGGAAATGTTCAATGTCTGCTTTTCTCCAACCCATTTAGAGCGGGCGCCATCAGTTACTTTGTTACTAAGTGCATCTTATTCTCAGGAAAGAAATAGGATAGGATAGGAATGCACTGAATACGAGTTAGAAAGTATCCAAAGACTTATGATTAAATCTAAAGAACGCAAAGATCCTTCAAAACACCGATTGTAAGTTTTGGAGAACACAGCTCTTGCTTCAATTTGAAGTACCTACTTACAACTTGACATTTTACTTGTGATCTGTACTTATTACTTGTACGTGAATTCTAGCTCAAGGTAAAAAATAGCTACATAAATCAGCAATACTTCTTACCGTAGAGTCCATAAATAGTTCACAAACCAGGAACTATATTGTCTTGGCTTTTGTGGTCACCAGTTCATGCAGTTATTAAAAGCTATAAAACGGCTATTGTCACAACTTTTATGTCTTTTAATATCAGCTATTATTTTGCCTTTAAGATAAATTCCTTCCTATATGGTTTGAGAATAGCTATGTAAAAGTACCTATCTACCTACCTAGTACCTACGTTGGAGTTGCTTTGAAATCTCAATTATTACCTAATTAATTATTGTTTTTAATAGTTAAATGAAATGACGAAGAAATTCTCAAAGTAGCATGAATTACACGCGACGACGGGTACACTTTTCTTAAATATTCACCATGATGACCAGATTGAATATACATAATTTCACAAGGTCCGTACAAAAATCTATGGAGTATATATTCAGGAACATTCAGGTCAAGTTGGCAAATTGATAGAGAGAGAAATAGATGAACAAGAGGGCCGTTTGTCTTCGTTCTGTTTGAAAAGGCCATCAAATGTACCACACAAGTGGTCCCATTTCTTTTCTTTTTGTGATCAACTTTATTTCGTTCCGTATTATTTGCTTTCAAATAGATAAAGGCAAATTTGAGAAGGTCAGTGAAATAATTAACCTTTATTGTTATGTTCCTTTCTTTACATAGTATAAAATAAAGTCTCTTCCCGCCGTGTATCTCTATGTATGTACGCTTACATCGTATAAAATACAGTGTTCACCATCAGTTAGATATTATTCAGTGAAGGTTTAACTGTACTGTAACTAGCAGTTCCGTACGGGTGAAGTTTCAGGAAAAGGGAAGTGAAACAAGAAGTTCCTTTTAAACACCTTCTTTATTTTCACCTCTTGCTTCTTTATTTTTTCACACCCGTGCGAAGCCAGGGTGGGCCGCTAGTCATTTATAAAGTGCACTTGCTAACATTGCATATCAGACTAAAATTTGACAATTTAAAGTTATGTTATATTATAAAGTTAAATCGTACAACGCTCGCTTTGCAAAATTCGTTGATGCGCAACAACACGAGTAAAGTACAGAAATGAATACGAATGATCCAGTTAAAAGATCGAGTAGACTAATTTCGTTCTGTACTTACTATTCTAGTGATGATGCTCCTTGGTAGGTATTATTAATTTAGATATGAGTGACTAATTTTCTGTGTCTGAAAATTATATTTAAGGCCAAAGCTTGCATTTATCGTTGAAGTTATTACAATACAATACAATACAATACAAATTTTCTTTATTGATCACCAAAAGCAGTACATAGACATTAGAAAAATAGAAAAATTCAGGTAGACATTAGGCGGTCTCATCGCTAAAAAGCGATCTCTTCCAGACAACCAATTATTATTATTAGTTATTTTGTGATTCGTAAGTTTACTGATCAGTCTTGAGATGAATACTACAGCTCAAGTCCTTGCTTGAGCTGTCTGTGCCTAGAGGACAAATTTTTTAACCACTTTATTCGAAAATACCATCTACTACTACATTATTATTTTTTTAAATTCAGCACAATTTTCAACAAGTCTAAATGACATTTTGATTTGAAGTGCAAAAACGATGAAATTATATATTTTGATATTTTGAAGTTTTAAAGTCAATTCTCAGAAGTATTATCATTACGGAGTTCACGTTGTGTTTGTCACTGTTTAATTTCAGATACAGCAAAATCGATCGACACAGCGAGAAAAACTGTAGGGCTACGAGTACCACGAAAGTCGAAAATCGAAGTTCGTATCGTACCGTCCCTCTCGCTCTCGTATGAAATAATATTAGCGTCAGGGGGACGGTACGATACGAACTTCGATTTTCGAATTTCGTAGTAGCCCTACTGTCCAGAGACGAAATTTTGACTACTTTCTGTGGATATTTTTAAGTGAAATACAGGTTTAGCACTATAATAATACTTATTTTAAAACCTAAACTTAAGCTCAGCGAACCCAACAGCTAGCAAACAGCTAAAACCAATTAAATCAACTTTCACTCGTTTAACTCTTCTTTAAGGTTACAATTTGAATACCGAAAATTAAAATACCTACGGTTAAAATGACGATATTCAAAATTAGAGCGTTATTGACAAAATAATGTTATTAACTACCTATTAATGGAATCGGAAGTTACCTCAGGCAGCTAAGATGAAACGAAGTATTTGAAATAAAGAAAATTTTCTCAATAGATTCGAGCTTCACAGTAGCGTCCAAAAATATTTAGCAAATTATGCCAAAACTATAGAATTCATACTACTAAATTTAGAATGATAGTAATGTTTTTGTCTATCAAATTTTGTCTATCAAATGTGGACCAAATAAAAAAAATGGGATAAAATATTTTATTCAGTAGCTTAGTTTAGTTTTATGATCAATTTTGTACGTTGGGCGAATTTTGTTGAGCAATTCGTAAGGGCCGAGCTAGCGTTGGATTATTTTCAGGTACCTCGCCTTTACCCTGTACTTATGTATCTCATTTACGTTGTTGACCGCACAATTTGATAGAATACGCTTACCATACGTGGGAGATTCTCTTGTAAACGCTCTTTATACATTATAGAAAAAGCGCGGCCTAAGCCAAGTTCGAAACCAAGGCCCAACACCTATTGCAGGAAGTGGAATCCAGCGCGCAATCCGAGCGCCCACTGCAAATTTAATGACGGTGGCTAATTGTTCCAGGAAATAGGTTTCATATCCGCAATAGCGGCTACTCATCTCGCCACTTTTTAGAGCATGTGATATAGATGTATAAATGGACATTTGAAAATAAAATGGTTGACGTACCTACTCGTAGATGGCTGTTGCATTGTGTGGGAATTTCGAAATCGGGTTATCTTGTGTCTCTAGGTTATTGACGTCAAAAAATGCAATGTTTATCAGGATATACTTAAGACATGGTTCCAAGCGCATCAAAAAATATACTCATAAGTACCTAACAGTTCCTCGACACGATTTAATTTAAATTTGTTGTTGTCTCCTAATTATTATTTTCTATTTTGCAGCTGATCATTTGCTATAATGATCATGTTTTTATATAAACCTTTTTGCTCGAATTCAGATCGCTAAGTTGTCATAATCTCATAATATTGCAACAAAAAATATCGCAGCAGTATTAAGAATGAAAGATTAACGTTTAGATGAAAAAAAAAATATGCCTCATACATTGTTTGCCTGTGCCATGCCGCAGTCATTGTATGTGCGAAAACGAAATTGAGAGGCGAGGTCGCCCAGGAGGAGGGCTAATTTGACGATTGCCGGGTGAAGGACATGCGTTTCATTTTGAAGCTTTATCTTTGTCACTTGTGCGGTGAACTTAAAAAATACAATGTCATCTAATGGTACAGGCGGGAAAATCCACTGAATGGTATACTATCAATTCGTCTAAAAAGCAGCTGGTCTAAGTACCCAAGTGGTCTAAGAAGCAACTGGTCTGAGTAGCAATTAGTCAAAAAAGCAACTGGTCCTAACTTGTTTTTTTGTCGAAAACTTGAAAAACATAGGTTAAGTTAGGTTATATAGAGTTACGTCAAGGCGCGAAGCACCTCAGCCACGTGGAATACGAGCTCCGCGAAGCGTTATCGACCAAAGAAACTGAGCCTGGGGGGCTACTACGAAATTCGAAAATCGAACTACGTATCGTACCGTCCCTCTCATACTCGTATTAAATAATATAAGCGTTAGCGGGACGGCAAGATACGAAGTTCAAATTTTGCACTTCGTAGTATACTTAAGGCCTGTTCGTTCAGTGGTGAGGACTGTAAACGCGTGCAGAAACAAAAATAGTATAACTTACCTAGCAGTAGCGTCTCGTCGTCGAGGGCAGTGACGAGCGAGTCGGTGCAGCAGGTGTTGGTGTTGTCGATGGAGATGCGCACGGAGGCGCAGTCGGCCGGCGAGTGCGGCAGCTGCTCCGCCGACTGCGCCGCCACACGGCCGTTGGCCAGCCGCAGCGACGCAGCGCGCCCGCCCGTGCCTGTCGCTGCACCGCCTCCACCATCCTCGCATCTGGAACAACGGAACAACAAATTCAAATTTAAAAATCAAAATATCTTTTTAGATTTCATACTCGTAAAACTCGTATTTATGCTGGATTTCGGTGTTACGAAATTACTTTTTAAGCTCTCTTGCATAAAGTAAATCTTCGCCTGAGATGAAGCCAATCAGGAGCCGGCAACCACTAACAACCAAAATTTATAAAATAATGTTTTTTTATATGTGAGGTCATATTTAAAATTTATTTATAAACATTTAAATCAAAACTCTGTTGAAAATAATTTGGCAAGAATCTTAACAAGGCATTTTTTTGTTAATAATAACTACCTACCATATCATTTAATGATCATTTAGTAAATTACATGTATTTACATATCTTAGTACTATTTTGTGTCAGAAATAAAACTTCAAATATTAAAGGGTAACGTAACTACCCATTAATTATTAATGCTAATAGTCAACCCATCTCATTTCAGCCTATGTAACATCCCACTGCTGGGCACTGGCTTCCTCTCAGAATGTTCTGTAAATGTGTGTTCTAATAAGTATATTTGAAAAAAAAAAAGTGGGTAGGTTAGGATTTCCTTAAATGCTAACTGGTTTATGCCATTCGTTTTGTTTGGGAACGGCTCTGTGTTCGTTTTGCTTTTTGTAGAAATTTCGAAACTCGTTAGCATTTGGTGTGGTGCTTGTGGTAGGTACTGTGCGGCTGTTTGCCTTCACTATGCGGGTGGTACCTATCTTGTCCGGTCTGAATAACTAGCATCATCATATTCACCAATACTGATGTTAAGCAGTGTATTTGCACTAGGTACTGCGTACTGTGTGGATAGTAAAGCAGCCAGAATAATAACGGCTTATGAGGTTCTTCTTTAGCCTTCTAGACCGGCAAGGCAAGGTGCTTCGGCGTGTCTATAAGATTCCTATCTATCATCAGGAAACCCACTCTTTACCCGCCTAATTCATAAAAACTCCTCAAAACATTCACTAAACCTAGAAAAATCGTGGCAGCCTCTGAATTTTCCTGAATTTATGCCCGAAATTAGATTTGAAGTTTACTACGAGCTTTACGGTGAAAGAACACATAGTGAGGTATAACACAAATTGGAATTCGAAATTCGATAGTTTGTTAGCACAGGTAAAGTTGGACTTAATATGACGGTTTGGCGGCAAAATATCGGTAGTCCTGGCAGGGGGTATGGGCAGGGGCCAACGTTAAAAAATGCAAATTTTACAAACTAGGCGAGTGAGGTGTCATTTTCTCATTGTCATTCCAGTGTCATTATACTTACAGGACCAATATTTTGCCAGATATGAACGGTTTCGGTTGAAAACCTAGAACAGTCTAAAAACCACTTGCCAACAATAGTTTCTCAAGATGTGGATGTGATGGTAATACCGATTGCTCTCTGTGATCCTGAGAAGCATATATTGTTGCTTAAACCTAAAATTGGTCGAGTTAAAAAAAATATATTTTGTTGTCTATGATTCCAACAAAAATCCTTCATATCTCGTAAAATATTGATTCTATATGTATGGGTATGGTCAATGAGACCTACACTCGCCTCCTAGTTTGTAAGCGTTGCATTTTTAAAAATTGATGTAGATATTTTGCCGCCAAAATATCCTATTTTTCCTGTGCTATGTGTGAAGTTTCCAAACCACACTGGGCCTAAGCTGCGTGGAAACTTTGGCCCAAGCCATCTCATCGGATTCCATCCTATGCCTCACAGTGGGAAGCATATAAAGCGGGATGACATGAATATTTCTCAACGTATTTTTTTAAAGTTTCAGCGTTCTGCGGTCTATTTTACATCAGTCAGTACACAAGTAGGTACCAACCTACCTACAAGTGGTTTGGGCTTTGTGAACGACTGCCTCAATGTTAAGTAGAAGCGGAAAGGTTTGCACAAAGCTCATTATTTTCTTTATAAAGGGTAAAGCTATTTTTGTCGCTAGCTTAAATGTCATCGTTTTGGGGACAAAAGACTGCGCTGCCTTTTAACATGAGAGTGCTAAACTAATTTTTGACATTAATTTTTAAACGAATTTTGCTTTCTAATACCCTTAGGGGCTGTTTCACCATTCATTGATTAGTGTTAACTGACGGTTAAATGTGATGCCGTCTCCGTTTATTCGAACAAAACAAATAGCGCTGGCAGCACATTTAACCGTCAGTTAACACTAATCATTGGATGGTGAAACAGCACCTTAATGTAAAGAAGCATTTTAAATATTTTTTATCTCCTTTTTGACATTGACATGAAATTTGACGTTAAATAATGAGGTACTGTGTTCAGCAAAAAGGGTTTATGAAAAAATGAAAATTTAGTTCGCCCTTTACGACCTAAACTAACCTTGAAAATATAAAATAATTACCACATTTTGTCACGCCATTGTAGAATATTATACCTTCCTCGTTCTATTTTTGTGTAACATGACTACAACATTAACTCCCTGTTTCACCACTTACTGTCAAATTTTCTACGTCTACGAGTATATGCTGTCTCGTTTGTTTTGTCCGAATAAACAAAGGAGGCATCACATTTATCCGTCACATAAAATTTATGAATGAGTGGTGAAACTGGTTCTAAGACTGCTGACCGCTACAAAACATTGTCCAGCATTGTTATTTTTTGTCTGATTGACAAAAAGTACGTGTCTAATTTCTTCTAATAGCTTAACTGACGTATTATATAGTTATTTTTCCCCAAGAAACTACTAAAATAGCTCCGGGGAAAGCAACCTTATATAAAGCTTGTAACCCTAAAGAAGAGTTGTAGCATCGTTTACCGCGGCACTCTCACTCACTCACTCACTTCGGTATCATTCCATAAATCTGAAGGGATCGGAGGACATCGATTGACTATTCGATATGTAGGTCAAAGTTTAACGGTAATCTTGTCAATTCTATTCCGTGATAGACCTTAATTTTCGTAGAAAGCACGATAGCATAACAAAATAAACTGTTATAAGTAATTATAGTATAAGTAATTATACATGAATTTCTACTAAAATGAGTTTTTGCAAATTAACATCATACCATTTTATTTTATTTTAAGCGTTCTATTCTAAGCGTTTATGTTCTGGTTTACCCTTGAAATGTCAACAAACTTTTAATCGAATATCAGTTAAAAGTCAACGTTTCCTATTTTTTCATTTCATCGAATATTCATTACCTCGAATGATTAAAATAATTATTTTTAAATCACCGATTTATAATTTCTGGAAATATTATTTAATAGATAGTTTATTTGGAAGAACTTCATTTCATATTTTATTATTTCATACTTTTTTGAATGAAATTTATTTATTTTTTAGCGATTTATTTTTGTTGTCGTCGCAGTTCTAACCTAACCTAACCTACTTTCCTGGTAGCGATATATAATTTGTTGGGATCGTAGTTCTAACCTAACCTATTACTTCTGCGGCCCGAATTAATTCTAAAAAAACCGGTCAAGAGCGTGTCAGGCACGCCCAAAATAGGGTTCCGTAGCCATTACTATTTTATACGGAATCTTCTATGTTTAGGTATATTTTATACCTTAGGCTGCTATTTATTTATTAGGCTGCTACTAACAATTCTCAAGCAAACTTAGCCGTTATAGTTTTCCTTAAAAGTTTGATATACTTAGAATACTTACTACCATTCAGAATTTTTTCAAAATATTGCACACACCGGTTTAGATTTTAGAGGGTGGAGCGGGGGCGCTCGACTTTAATGAAAATTTGCACTTTAAAGGTGAATATTTCACAAAAAATCAATGAATCGAAAAATCGTCTTAGCAAACCCCTAATGGGTTTAAAAGACCTATCCAACGATACCCCACACTATAGGGTTGGATAAGAAAAAAAAAACTTTTTTTTGTTTTTTATTGTACCTCTACCATTTCGTCGGCATAGTTTACATATATATCCGTGCAAAATTACAGCTTTCTAGCATTGATAGTCCCTGAGCAAAGCCGCGGACGGACGGACAGACAGACAGACAGACATGGCGAAACTATAAGGGTTCCTTTTTTGCCATTTTGGCTCCGGAACCCTAAAAAGCGGCTGAATTTGCATAGGAGGGTTGGCCAGCTATCTGCAGCATTAGCTTTCCATGATCGATTTTTGACTTTTCTAAGTAACTACTTTCTAAGGAGCAATTCGAATAAATCTTTTATATATCCTTGCATTCCGCCTCTGGTCGTTAACATAGCTTTAACATGGCTGGGACCATTTCAGGCATAAATCCAATCGGGATCTTCACGAATATAAAAAGGCTATTCGTAACAAAATATCCAGCGATTTAATGTTTCGGTTAAATTTTAATTTTCAGAGAGGGTTCTGAGGATAAAAAGTTATTGCTTTTTAAAACCACGCTATAAACAGATTTTTTTAAAGAATCTGTGCGTAATATTCAGAGAGAGTAATATTTCGTCTCTACTTTGAAAAAAGGTCGTACCTCAAAATCGATGATTTTTTGAGTGAACTTAATGCACATTATTTTAAAGGTCAATTTCGATGACGTTGGATTTGAGATACGAGATTTTTTCAAAGTAGTGATGATTTACTACATAGGTGACATATTAATTAGCCTGTGCCAGCGGCTTCACGCGCGTTATACGAGATTCGACATTTGAATTGAAATTTTGGGATTTTATTAGATTTCCATGGGAATTCCCAATAATTTCATCGTATTCCTCATTAAAGTTGCATAAAAACACCCGAGTCAAATTTGAGGTTGAGATTTCAGGGTTTCATACTGATTCTGGAGGAACATCGGGATAAAAAGTAGCCTACCTACGTGATTTCAGAGGTCCAGCTATCTGCTTACCAAATTTTAGCAGCTGTTTTTGCATGAAGGAAGGAAGGAAGGAGTAACAAACTCGCAATTTTCGAGTGAAATGGTTTCAGAAATCTGTCCTCAAGCACTTTTCCCTATTAGCCCATAGCTACATCGTTTAGTACCAATCAGTTGTTCCCAATTTTTGTAAGAATACTTACTTACTAGGTACTGTTTGAACGGATCGGGATTTCCCTGCCGATTGCCCATCTATGTAAGACGTATTTGTGCTAAAATAGTCACTGTACTCTAAGCACTGGTAAGTATTAATTCATTATGATAATTATGATTTTAGAGTGGCAGTACAATAGACAATAGAAGTAACATAAATTATATGACATACCTACTACTTAGTTTGAATTAGTTACTGAAAAGTCCCTGTGACAATTGTGTGTGTGGTATGGCAAATAAGCTAATAGACTACACATACACACGCCAAATAAGGTCAATAATTTGCTTACACTAGTCGAGCTTCTTATAATTTAATTACACAACATACAAAGTCAACTGAATTTCCCGCGAATGAACCAAACTGACAGCTAATTTTTTTTCTGCTGCTGCGCATGGCAAGAGTCTGAAGCGCTATTCAGCCTCCGAGAGGGCGACAGCCAAAGAGGATGAGAATTAAAAATTGTTTTTGTTCAAAATACTTGCACCTAGTGCTTACATTTTGGTGATATGTTTTTATTAACTTGTAATGTAATGTAACTAGTTATGTTTGTTCGGGTGGAATTAATATTTTAACTTATATTTGAAGTGGATATCTTCAACCGATGTAGCTGAAATTTTGCATGCATGTATAAATACGATGACAATGCAATATTATTATGACGTAGAGCTGATCTGATGATGAAGTTAGATGTTGGCCATAGAAACTCTGTAATAAAACGACACGGCTGCATCGATTTTGGTCTCATTTGATTCGTCTTGACGACTACCTACTTTGGTAACCAGGGGCAAAAAGTACCGCCAGCAAAAATGCTTGTATTAGAATTTTTTACAAAAACTATTACTGAAACAGGAGGTGCGGAAGAGGAGGTGCGGAACCCTTCATGCGTGAGTCGCTCGCACTCGCACTTGACCGATTTTTTAAGTATAAGATATATCTAGAGCACCAATCCATCATATCGAATTCAGGTGCAATTTATTGCATAGTAATAAAACACGTTACGATGCGAATGCGATGAAAAGCAGTGACTTCATAAAAAAGCTCGGTTAAAATCATTGACAAGGCCGCAGGATTCCAGGTGGAACGATCGCATACCCATATATCACGTTGGTTAGTGAGCAGTTAGCGTCACGCGGCGGCCGGAATCCGTTTAGCACATAAATAAAACATAACATATGGGAGATTGCCGTTCACAAATCCCTTTAGGAGACAGAAAAAGAAAGATTTGGTAACATTTGAAACATTTTGTTTGTGATGTCCGAGAAAATGATTTAAAAGAGTATGGATAAGTCTTGTTATAAGATGAGAGTTTAAAATTCAGTTTAATTGTAACGTTTTATTTCTTGTTTCGTTTAACTCCATAAATAAATACGGAAGTAAATATCATAGGACAATTAAAACTAATTGACTCGGTTCCAAACTTAGCAATGCTTGTACTATGGATACTATGCAACTGATAAACCCAATATACAAGACTCGAGGCCAATCACTTGTATTTTCTATGTAAGTAAATATCTATCTCGACCGGGAGACGAACCTGGTACCTCCAGTTAAGTAGTCAAGTTATAATCCTAAACTTGTTGCGAGCGGCGATAATCACAATAGCTTGTCAAGATTATCGAAAATCGTTTTCACAATAATTGTTATATGAAATGATTTCAAATTTGTGAAATTATTTCAAAACAATACAACAATCCAAGAACGTTTCCAAGAAATGATCTAATGGGATTCCCTGAAGCTTTCCGCCAGTTTCCTTCATAATTTCCCAGAGCAATTCAGTAGGCACCCGAACTGCGAGCTCGTGCCACACATTATTCACTCCGTCCATATAACAGCTTTACGGCATCAACTGAAAATCCTCCACGTTGCATCTAACTTTATATTATAGATACCTACCCAAACTTTGGTTCTTACTTTTCACCTATAATATATTCAAATTTTTATGACGAAAAAAAAACTTGAAAATATGAGAACTTCTATTCTTTAGTCAAGGTTTCACGTACATAATATTATTGTGTGTGCAATCGTAAATTAATTTTAAATCGTAACACAAGATAAGCATCACTTAATTTACCCACTTTCATTCTGATTACTCCGCAATTGTCAGTTCATCCATGTAAAATGGATTCAATTTTACTGAGAACGGGCTGAAATTGTATGAGTCTTTATTTAATTGGTTGAAACGTGGCTAAGCAGTAGACTGGGTAGAATTTCAGCAGGGGCATTTAGAGTACGATGTGTTTGTAGTTGGTCTCTGGGGAAGAGCATGTCGGTGTGCATGACGTATGACTGCCGCTCGCCCCCTAACGAGGGAGGCTTGATACCGGGAATTCTCTTCACGCTATCACCAGCCTACCCTGACCCACTTCAAGCCTCCAATTCCCTACCCCGCATCCGGACCACGATAGTTAGATTAGCCGGCGTGGGATCAAACAGAAATGGACGTTTCTACAAACGGCCGTTTGTATAAATTGTAAGTAGAATGTGTTTCGCTGCGGTTTCGAATGTAGGCGTGATGCGCAATTGTTTTTTATGTGCAGTAAATTTTTAATTGGAACCGAAACAAAATTCGAGTCAGCAAAATTCGCGGCAGCTAATTTGCTTTGTTAGGTAGCTCTTGACGCGAAAGTAAGAAGATAAGGATATTTGCTTTTTATGCTAAAAGGGGTTAACTTTACGCTAAACTCAATAAGGTTGTCTGTTACGGTTGTTAGCATAAATTTGGCAAAGCGCGGGCCGTTTGAATATTGAGAGTAGGTTTGATAGAGCTACTAGTAGATGTTTGATCGCTCAAGTAGTTATCCAAATAAGTACATAATATGTACTTATTTGGATTATATAGGCCTCTCGATCTCAATGAGGGCTATCGTTTTTTGTCTCACTAGATGGCGCACTGTTGCGTGAGGTTTTTAAGTATGGCTTTCAAAGTCTGTTATTACGGGCGTGAAAACAAAGTTTAGATTAAAATCATATTCAATACACCTTAAAACTGTACCATAAAAATATCGAGCATGCCACATTGCTGCATACCTAGTCCCCGTTTTGTTCGAAAAAAAAAGGAGGACAAAGGTTTTCGAAAGACAAAACTGTCTCAAAACACAGACATTCATTGGCCCGGAACGCATATTTGCCATAATTAATTTCAGATATTGCAAAATATTCACAAAATTATTCTAATTATAAATAAACCCGCGTAGCTCACCAAAAAACTATGTGATTTGACATTTCGGAGACCTCACGCTACACTAGCGCCTCTAGTGGCGAATTCATACGCGATAGCCCTCATTGGAAACTGTCTTAAAAAGAAGGTTGTGCTACTTATAAAACGTATAAATCTTATTTTTTCATTATTTTTTTCAAATTTTTGGCCTTCATTTACGATATATACTATATACGACTCTTTCCCATAAATAATTAGCTACAACAGCACAGATATAGTTTAAGTACTTACTAGTTTTTGTTTAGGTACTGTAAAGAATTTGTAACGTATTAAAGGGCAATGGAGAATACTCGTCGCTTCCTACCTGTGGTATATTATATGATGCATGACATGAGTTTCATAGATAAGTAACTTTCACACGGAAAATGTAAAAGAGAGAGAGAGAGAGAGAAAGAATTCACATTGACGTCAAAAACTGACTTATGAATGCGATAAAAAGTGATTTTTATATCACCATTCAAATTTTGTTATGTGATGCGGTAATTTATAAAAGAACATGTTTATGTACCTGTATGTACCTCCTAATGCTCAGAGTCCATTATAAAGGACTTATTGTAATTTGAACATCAAACTTTCTCATAAATGACATAAAGTTTGATGTTCATAAATCAAAAATTTGACTTCCTGGGCGATAGGAGAAAGATTTTAAATGTTTGGTGGTCTTAGTAAGTATACCTAATTCAACAAGACGATTTGGTGTAATTCGAAGAACAATATAAAATTTTAAATATAAATCTCACCAACTAAGAAAAAAATAAAAATCTCCGTCCAATATCTCAAAATCAGCTGAACCGATTTTTATAAAAAAAGTCGTCAAAATATCTTTATTCAATTTAGGTTATAACAAGCACTGATGAATGTCTAAAAAAATCTACCACCGGTTCGGAAAAACCTATGTTGAGAAGAATCTGGCAAGAAACTCAACGAGGTATTACACGTAGTTAAAAAAAAGAACCTCCACTAGGAAACTCGTTATCACATAAAAACGCATTGAAATCGGTCCATCCGTTTGAGAGCTAAGATGGAACAAATAGATCGACCGATAGACATACAGTCAGATATGGAGACAGACAGACATTGGCATCAAACTTATTGTCAGCCCTCTGTTTGCGCGTGAGTTAAAAAAATGGATGGTAACTAAAAATTCCCCTTTTATTTGGCTCCCGTGCTAGTAAATTACGTTTAACATAAATCTTATAAGCCAGGTGATTATTACACCGTTACACTTCGTCATCCTGTATCTAGATTAACCGATTAACCGTCAGTAAATTTGAGAGTAATTACAATTAACCGGCGTGAAATATCAAATGCCACAGTACTCGCGGCTGAATCCTAATGAGAGAATTAATTACGTGTTATGAAGATCGATACGCTAGCCGCGGTGGGGCGGAGGGGTTTTATGTTATTATATTACTTATCAAGCTTACATCCTTGGGTATTGTATGTAAGTACCTATAAACATAATGTTTTTTTTGTTTTAGAAGTTATTGTCGGCTTTTGATCACGGCTAAGTATTGTTATATACTAGAGTTTATCCGCGGCTTTGAACTGATTTTTTTTTTTTACTTTGTTGAACTGAAATTCCATGACCTTACTTAATTTTTTTATTAGTTTTTTTTTATTCGACTGGATGGCAAACGAGCAAGTGGGTCTCCTGATGGTAAGAGATCACCACCGCCCATAAACATCTGCAACACCAGGGGTATTGCAGATGCGTTGACAACCTAGAGGCCTGAGATGGGATACCTCAAGTGCCAGTAATTTCACCGGCTGTCTTACTCTCCACGCCGAAACACAACAGTGCAAGCCTAGGATTCCCAAAAATTACATCGTAGTGTAGTCGTATTCAACATAGTCGTATGACGCTCTACTATGCGGATGCGGATGAGATTTCGCTATTTTATCCCTATCCAGTAAAAGTATCGTATCCTCTCATCCACTCAAAGGTTGACTGATAGCGATCCCTTAAAGGGATAAGTCCGCCTTTGTAGAAGTAGGTATCTCAAAGTTTGTCAATTGTGTTTTGTTTCTTTTCTTTTGTACAATAAAGAGTTTACATACATACATATCGAGATAGACCTGTGTGTTATTTCAGATGTCCAGCTATCTACATAGGGTCATTCAATTATTACGTAAGCAGAATTTTAGTAATTTTTGACCCCCTCCTCCCCCTTGTCAGCGAAAGTCAGCAAAACCCTACCCCCTCCCCCCTATGCTTACGTAAACATTGGGTATATATTTTTAAATCTATTCAGGTTTCTTTATTGTTATTGCAAAGAAAAAACAAGAAATAATAAATAAATATTGCTGAGGTAAGCTCCATCTAGACCCCCAACCCCCATGTAACGTAAAACTTGAATGACCCCATAGCAAGCTCGGCTAGACGGATTTGGATGCATTTTAGCGTGAAGCAGTAACAAACATACACACAGACACATACAAACTTTCACATATTAATAATAATTAGTAGGATCGAAATGCATGTAGGTTTCACATAATAACAAAACTAATTAATAACCATGTCATGTAAACAATAATTTACAATAAAAATAATATAGACGGGATATTCTTTTTATAACTTTCATTGTTTTAGTTAAGTAATTAAGATCTTAGGTTAGATCTTGTATGTCAACTCATAATTGTACAAAATAATGTAATAATTACATATATTTAAAAAAAAATACTTAACATTATAATAAGCAGAAAAGAAAATAAATAAGTATCATAAAAAATTAAGTAAATAAACAGTTCAGAGCAATAATAAATTATATTTAATGAGATTATGTGATTGATGAAATGATATTTGAATTCATAAAATAAAATGTGTTGCATTTACACATTTGTAGCAGTAGGTACATATGTAGAATAAACAAGAGGATGTTTAATATTTTAAATAGAAAACTACCATGAGACTGAGATATAATTTATGGAATACACTGGATTACTTTATGCATAATGTAGACACATCAACGCAGCAACTCGACCTAATCGAATTAGCAGATTTCGCAACACATTATATGAATTCAATCCCGGAATAGCAAACTCGAAATCCATTAGTCATGAGTGATTAAACCGGCGCCATTTTGGATGCTCCTGTTTCTCTAATTTCAAATAAAATGCACAAATTTTACGGGTAAATTAGAACGCTCCGAGATGTACGAGTAGGTATGACTGAAGCGCTTTGTTTTATTAATGAGTTTGTCTGAGTTACGTCGGGTGTGAAAATTTACAAAATGCCTACTGTCGCCGATGGCAACTCTTTTCTTTTACCTTTGTTAATTACATACTATGTTTGTATGTTTCTCCGTCTTTCACGTCGAAACGGAACGACGGATCGACGTGATTTTTGGCATAGAGATAGTTTATGGGCCAGAGAGTAACATAGGCTACTTTTTATCCCGGAAAATGCACAGTTCACGATGGAACAGCGCGCGAAAAACGAATTCCACGCGGGCGAAGCCGCGGGCAAAAGCTAGTTATGTATAAGTTTGTTATAGTTTGTATACAAAATGTTTTCAAATTAATCCTAAATACAGCACATTAGAGTTAGTTTAATTAAACAGTGGTGTAAAAAGTTTATCTTGACAATTTTTGTTCGAAAATGATGGGACGCGTTCGACGTAATACACTGTGAACATCGACCAATGTACTTATATGGAATCATTTGCAAAAAGATAATTAAAAATTGCAGGGGTGGCAATGGACTGCACCCTCTTAGTTTTCTACTCTGCAGCTGTTTTTGGTTGCAGAGTAAAAGCTAATAAAAGCAATAAAAAAGCTTATAATTTTCTCATTTATTAATATTATCAGAACGATCGCTTAACTAAATCTCAATTTTTTCATCTAAATCGAATAAGATATTCGAGTGCGTTAGTATAAATATAAAGTGTGATAAGTAGGTATATTCTATTTTTACATACCTTTATTCCCATGCTATACTGTTATATACTTGCTAATAAAGAATGAGTAGTTGCGACATGATAGTTCTGTAGGTTGTAGGTTCTGTTTACTCCTACATAATGAATGTCCGACCCAGTATTTTAGTTGAAGAGCTCTGTTAATAAACTTTTCATCAAGTTTGGACTGAAATGAACTATCCCTGTATACTGTGTAAACTGAGAGCCACTAGTTTGTGAAGTAGGTAGGTACTTGCATTATGTAAAACGTCAGGTGAGTCCACGAAGCACTGTTAAAAGAAGAAATAAATGGAATAATAGAAAGTAATAATCTTACCATACCATGTATGTAGTATATGTAATACTGCTGGGGACAGGCCTTTCAGAATGAGAGGGCTCGGGTCGTTAATCCCACACGGGCCCAGTACCCTTAGTGTAAGTTTTCGGTTACAAAATACGTCTCGATCGCGTTCGCGTTAAAATCTCAATTAGTATGGAAATACGAACATCGCAAACGCTCCGCTAGAGGCGCTGTTCGTGTTTGCATACAAATTGAGATTTTAACGCGAACGCGATCGAGACGTATTTTGTAACCGAAAACTTACACTAAGGGCACAGTGCGGATCGGGAACTTTAGACGCACCATTGAATTTATTCGCTGGTTTGTGCAGGTTTCCTCACGATGTTATTTCTTCGCCGCGGTCAATTTCAATTGTAATTTATTCCGAAAAACTCAGAGGTGCGGCCCTACCGAGCCGACCTCACGACTCTTGTTTGGAAGGCCATAATTCAAACCACTGGCTATCACGGCTTAGTGATCGTACAACGTACCTAACTTATACTTGCTTTGGATAGGTATTTAACTGAATGTAAACAAAACAACGTCAATTGGCGTCTTAAATATTGAAATTCCCCCATTAAACTGTCTTAACATTTACATATATGTATTGAAATACCTACATTAGACTAGTTTTTTTTCCAAATCTGGCAGCTGAAGTTTGTTTAAATTTAGTTAATTAGCTAAACGTTTCAAGTATAACTAACTACGTTGCATAAAATATTTTGAAAATTTCCTTTTCATTAAAAAAATACAACCTAAATATCCAAGTGTCAAAATTTTGCGGCAAACTGGGTGAAGATTAAAAGATGGACAGCAACGCGGGTGGTTAAAATTTGTGTGATTTTAAGCACCTACGAATTAATTTTCGTGTGACAACAGAAATTTATCCACTCGGTCGTTTTGTATGGGTACAACTACTAAGTATTGTCAGGTAATTATTATCTATGAAAGTTTTTTCGTAAGTTTAATTTTTAGCAAATAGTAGGGCGTAAAGGTCGTTTATTTGAATAATTATGTCGACGAGGTAGGTCCCCGAGAAATACTAAAACTAGTTTTTCTTTTTAATAAATGTAGGTATCTATTAGGTAATGTGGTAGGTACACCGCGGCCTCAGTTAATGCACGGCGCACCGTCAGAACATCAATCCTCAAACCCGATTAATGAGTATCCACCTAAACCAAATAGCTTTCACCTTCAGTTAAAATTGTAGTGTTATATATAGCAACAGATACGCGATCTAACCCTAGATATTCAGGTAGGCCGGCACGCGACCTCGCGTGGTGGGTCAGGGTCGATAAGGTACCACTTTATGGATGTATCTAGTGCCTCTATAGACGAATTTCGTAGTGTTCACGTGACTCCGTTCTTCCGCTTCCTCCTACCTCCAAAAGACTTTTATATTAGCAATACGTCGACGAATGCGAAATATGAAAAGATACGATGGTTTTATTTCGTTTTATTGGAACGTTATTGCATGATTTTACTTGGTTGAATAAAATAGCTACTTTTCCCTCTCTGAGAAAGTTACGATGCAAACGAATTGCTTTTGCTTGAAAGTTTATCGCAAATTCACACTTGACACGAAAGCGCCATCTAGGGGGTAGTAGCGGAACTTAAAAATGTCTGCTGATAACGCCATCTGTGAGAAGCAGTCGGTATTATGCGACGTACTGTACTGAAGCAGACCTCAACGAGTGCTGCGTCTGAAACTGAAACTTTAGAAATATTGGCACCGCTGTGAACTAGATGTCATCCAAACAGAAATAAACATTTTTATTTATAAACAAACATAACATAACATTTATTTCGTACAAACGAAACGAATACTCATGACAATTATGTACCTAAATTAAAAAAAATCTCGAAATTCTGTATTTCGCCTACCCGGGGAAAGAAACTTATTATTGCATGTACCTACTAGGAAATGTCGAAACAATATTTAGAAGTAACAAGATGCCTGGACTTAATCTCTTTCGTAAATATTTAGATATTTACTACGAAATTTCGAGTCAGATCGCGATAACATATCTACCAAGAATCGGGAAAAACTATCACTACGTAAATGACAGAACACCTTTATATGTATTTACGAGTACATTCACTTATTCGTAGTTGAAGCATTTGAATAGCTGAAATGGAAATATTGTTTGTGTATTAATTTGTTCGTACGAATTTGTCACAAGTCGGCGCGCGGTCGTCGACCCGAAGTTATTTGTTTTGTTCCTCCCTTGTTATACGTAGGTACTTGAGTGTATGATAATAATTGTCCCTATTGTCCCCGGACAAGGGGAAACTTCTCAACGCTGTCCCGCCAAATTAACTTTCCTACTGTTGCGCTCTTTACTCCTGACGAAGTTAGTACTTTTATAATTAGATAGATAGATAGATGTGTTACTTAATTAAAAGTTTATCATGCAATATGAAGTGGAAATTTCAGTTGTTTGGGGGACTTTATTAAGTGCATTGCTAAGAACGTTGATGCTTTTAGTTAATAATTGATGCCTGACAAGGGAATTGTATGATACTGTAAACTAAACACGAGCGATATATTAGGTATATGCAATAAATGCTTGTTTTAAATGTACGTCGAATGACCTGGCATTGATCTAATAAATCTTAGTGTTAATAAAAGTTAACGTAGAGTTAATTTTTGTCTACTAGCGAATCAGAATTTATATTTCTTTTAATCATCTCTGTTTTCAAATTAATCACATGTTTTAATTATTTTTAAATGGAGTTTCCTCCATTTTCTATTTTGTCTCTGTTTAATTATTACCTCACAAACATTTTCAACAGTAAAATTGGTCCATTTTCACGGTTAACTTTCTACGAGATATTGTCCGCGGTTACCTTGCGATAAATATCAGATTCATCTTTGACGATCGTGGTCAATATCCAATAGAGAACACTTATCTCTAATTTTTTATTCGCATTTGAAGTCGTTAAATGTTACTACTAATAATTCTCAAGCAAACTTAGCCGTTATTATTTTCCTTATAAGATTGATATACTTACTACCATCAAATTTTTCCACCCACCGGTTTAGATTTTAGAGGGGGGGGGGGGCCCGAACGTTCGATTTTAATGAAAATTTGCACTTTAAAGTGTAATATTTCGCAAACAAATCACTGAATCGAAAAGTCGTCTGAGCAACCGTTAATAGTTTTAAAAGACCTATCTAACGATACCCCACACTATAGGTTTGGATGAGAAAAAAAAAACACCCCCACTTTACGTCTATAGGAGGTACCCTAAAAAAAATTTTTTTTGAATTTTTTATTGTACCATTTTGTTGGCATACTTTACATATATATTCGTGCAAAATTACAGCTTTCTGGCATTGGTAGTCCCTGAGCAAAGCCGCGGACTGACGGACAGACAGACATGGCGGAACTATAAAGATTCCGTTTTTGCCAGCATTTAGGCTCCGGAACCCTAAAAATCGGTTTATTCTGTGGTATACTTCTAGGTTCTATACTTATTCTGTGGTGGTATCACAGTGAAAATTATGCAGCCTACAAATAGCACAGCTCGGAGTAATTGGGACCGTTCTCAAGTTTACGACGCGTTTTACGAACCTGCCACGCTCCATACATTATGCTTATCTCTTCGTCGTTAATATACCTAACGCAAGGTAAAATGTATTGGGTGGTAAAATGTAAACTTCAGATTTGCTATGGTTTTGTTATGGGGGTCTTGAGTTGATGGAGTTCACATGTTTGCTTTTTGGCAAAAGTTTCAGTATCAGTGGAGGGAGTGACATGTTTACAAACATTTTACATAAGTTAACAAGTTGGCGATAGACAGGGGACGGTGTAATCGATTGAATGTAATTGTAGAATGACTTACTGATAGACTTAAGATAAGATGCGCAGTCCTTACCTACCTACGTTTAAATCTATGCTTAGGGAGCACTATTTATCTCATCTTGTGTATGAATGTTACAGGCAGTTTTATGCCGATATGTTACTGTGTTTCTATTTGTTGTAAGTATATGTGTATTGTAGTCCCTGAGCAAAGCCGCGGACGGACAGACAGACAGACAGACATGGCGAAACTAAAAGGGTTCCGTTTTTGCCATTTTGGCTCCGGAACCCTAAAAATATACACAGAAAAAGAAATAAAAGAACATACAAAAATTACATCCAAAAAGGAAATTCATTAGGGGTTTTAGTAGGTCGTCTTCGTTGCTACCCTAAAACGAAGGAGCACCTCACCCTCCCCCTTATTTAATTATGCCCTTCATTGTACCTACCTCTGATTACTGGATGCTCATAGTTTGCAAATATAATAAAACTAAAACCAAACTATTTTACATCAGCTAAATGTAAAACAACATCCATCTAGCAGTCCGTCAGACGGCCATAATGTACAACATATATGTATAACATATTTTCAAGGTGTCAAATAGGCATGCACCATTTTTCTCTTTTTTTTTCCTCTTTATTTGGCTGCAGCTGAAAATGAGCGCTGTGGTTTCGTACCTCAGCATTGCTGAGCTGCCAGCCCTTTCGGCTAGCTTTAAGTTGACCTTAATTAAACATTAAGTTATATGTACCTGTCTGATGTATGCTACCTACAAGTTTGCCGAATAAACTTTTTCTTTCTTTCATTCCCCAATGATAAAAGAGCTCCCGTAAAATTCAATTTTAAAAATTTCAATTCCTTATGCGAATGATCAGATTCGCAGAAACTGGGCTAAATATAGACCGGTCAATACGAGGGCATCGGCGACGGCGCCGCGTCGTGTGGAGCTCTACTTCTTTAAGTAATGTTGTTAGCCTGCTGTCTAGGAAGGCTTTATTACCATCTACAGACACGTCTTTATTTAACTGTGGTTGGTTAATGGGCGCAACTGAATGCGACAGAGAACGGCAAAGATATGCGGCGATTTCGCAGGTAAACCTGTGTAGGGAAAATATACGAGAACTTGACACACTAATGCCCAATAGATCACACCAATAAATGACTCTGCTGTCATTTCTGCTGCTAATGATATAAATATGAAATTAAATTTGGCATTAATTGAGATAGTGTGCCAGTAACAAAGACTCTTCCGTTTTGACAAAGGTATACGAGTATCGAGTTATCGAGTTTTGAGTTTCGTAGTAGCCATTTTTTTTTTTTTACGACTGGATGGCAAACGAGCAAGTGGGCGAGCGGGAGAGCGGATACTCCGGGGCGCGGCAGACCACCGCAGCGCTGGATGGACGACATTCGACGGCAACAGTGACAAGATCGCCAAGAGTGGAAGAGGCCTACATCCAAGATTGGATAACCAAAAGGCCGACATGATGATGATGATGATTTACTTTACTTCCTTCATAGACACTGGCCAAAGTTGTTTATCGATAGGTACGTACATATAATTTTATTGATAAATGCTTCTCTCTTGCGTATCTATAATAATCACTGTGGTATGATATTTATTATTTTATTTGCCACTTGCCTACGTAAACATCAAAATATGTGATAGAGTATATATTTAGTAGAGATAGTAGTCTTTTTAAATTAGCTCTTACATAAATAATATGTCAGTAAGTCTACTGCATGTTGGGAAATCAAACACCTTGTGGCAAACGTTTATTTACCTAGTAAATAAATAAATACTTCAAATACTTTGTACGTACGAACAGCGATGGTATCGGTAGGGTGTCGAAATTCACATCAGTGCGTTTGCTTTCAATGGGTATCGTGATACTGCTTGTACAAAAAATGTATGCGTAAATAGCGAGTATAAAGATATTGACAAAATATTTGATATGAAGGTATCAGAATCAAGTTTGTTTAGTAAATTATAACTAGTTTGATACATATCATACTGTTAAAATTGTCCAGGAACTCGATTGATAGCACCAAATATAAAGTTTTAGACTATAGATTTCTTGTTGATATGTTAGCAACCGATATTGTTATTTTTCGGTCAAAGACTAATGATAACTAGGTAAGGCTCACGAGCATTTTGCCCGCCCATTCCAGTGTGTTATGAATATTGATGCATACGATAACTTCTTGCGTCAACTTCTGATACACTGCACTGCACTTATTGTCTCTCCAGAGACTCTTATCTTGAAGTTTTCTGAACCCCCTCACTTGTAATTTTAAAATAATAAATACTTAAGTTATTCCAAGGTTCATAAATTTTGCTACTATAGGATCCCACTGAATAATAAAACTCATTTGATGACGAGATTGCGCTGAGTTTATCACGTTGGTCGGCGTCCTTACTCGGTATGGGTACTGGCAGAATAACAGCGCTGCGGCTTACCGCAGCACAATGCTGAGCCAGCGCCTGTTCTTCAGTGCATCACATGGCTTCTCATTTATGTGTCTGATCTGTTTAATTGTTACTTAATTTATGTTTTTATTTGCTGTCGTAATTACCTTGTTTCGGGCATAATTTTAAGTGCTGAATCGTTAGTTTTATTACTTTTTAGTTACTAAGCCATGTCTTTGTTTTGAAGAATAAAGGTTATATCTATCTATCTATATATCTATCTATACAAGTAGTTTTTCTTTTAAGTGGAGTA